>NC_057803.1:668493181-668494105 GCF_018294505.1 Triticum aestivum
TCAATCGTTTACAAAATGACCATGAAATTGAAAATCACTACAAAATGAACTCTGAAAATGTTGAATTTTGGCAAACTAGATGAAAAACTACTCACAAATAAATAGAAGAAAATAAATATAACAGAAAAGAAAAAACTATACAAAAAACTACGCAGAAATAATAATAATAATAATAATAATAATAATAATAATAATAAGAAGAAGAGGAAGAAGAAGGAGGAAGAAGAAGAAGAGGAAGAAGAAGGAGAAGAGGAAGAAGAAGAAGAAGAGGAAGAAGAAGAAGAGGAAGAAGAAGGAGAAGAAGAGGAAGAAGAATGTTGGGGCGCTGTCCTGTGGGCCTGCCAGACCTTGGGTGTGCAAATACATGCCCAGTAGGGCCAGCAGGCTCACAGGGCAGCGCGCCCTAGTTAGGCCTAGAAGCCTGCTAAATAGAGGAGTTCGAAAGGGCAGCCGCGGCTGGGTTTATAAACCAGTGCGACATTTCTTTTTTTTAAGTTATAACTCTAGACTTTGGCCATCAAGTTTTGCAGAAAAGAAAAAATAGCAGAAAACAAAAAATAGCAGAAAAGAAGAAAAACTATAGCTGAAAAGAAAAAATAGCAGAAAAGCGCACCGCCATTAGTACCGGTTGGTGGCTCCAACCGGTACTAATGGGTTGCCCTTTAGTACCGGTTGGAGCCACCAACCGGTACTAAAGGCCCAGTTTCCCGCCGCTTGGGCTGGCCAAAATTGGCCTTTAGTACCGGTTGGTGGCTCCAACCGGTACTAAAGGCTCCCCCTATATATATGACACTTACGAAAAATCAGTTATCTCGTCGCCGCTTCGTTCCACTTCTCGCGCGAGAGAGTCTCGATCTCGACCCCGACGCCGACGCCGCCGCGCCGCCGTGCCGTCGCCCTCGCCGCCCCCGCCGCCCGTCATCG
>NC_057803.1:668794973-668922500 GCF_018294505.1 Triticum aestivum
AATGATTTTTGCTAGACAACGTGCGTCAAATTGCTTGTGTCATCAGGGATCTATCATTAAAAAGTACAAATTGCTTGGTGATCCCTGCATTCCAAGGAAAGGATGCTAAAATGGGTCTAAAGAAACTCCCAAGGGAAACATAATGGGAAGCATTCGTCTTCGTCTCCCGTCGTCGTTAATAGAGTTGTGTTGTGCTGTCCACTACGTACGTGCATGGCTTTGGTGTTAACTGGAGAGAGAGGACACTTGTGTCATAAGTACTGAGGTCTGGAAGAGAGCACCGAAGAAAATGCATGATAAGCTCTTGGGGCCCTTTATACTTTCTATCACTTTTTCATCGTTCTAGTCCCCTTGAACTCCGTTATTCACAACAAACTCACGGATGATTATGCCAGTCTTTATTCCACTCATCTTGAACTCCTGTTTATACCTTCGGAACCATCCGTCCGTGATTGATCCATGTTATATATGGTGAAATGTTTTCCTCCATCGATCCTCAAATATATCATCTTATTAAATACAAGCAATTCTGGTGAACCCTTATAATAGCTCTTGATCATTTGTAAACAAAAAAAGCAACTCAAATTGTTAATTTAGTTAAAACTTTCTATTCCACGATGTGGTTTTGATTTAGCTAAAAATTACCAAGGTCTTCTTTTAATTCCTGTCGAAACAATCTATGACACATAATATCGTCTCATCAAAATAAGCGGTATAGATACCTGAATTATTTTGGGTCATAATTTAGCGGGCTGTCACCAAAATAAGCTCTTTATATCCTTTTTTAATATTTACTAAATCTAATTTTGCATTAAACATAAGCGGTGTACCCTCAAAATAATAATATAAGTGGTATATTGTATTTCCTTTTCTTTCCAGTGAAACTAAATGATCTGTGATATTTTAGTTTGAATTAATTATATTTTTTACACCCAAGTTTCAGGTTTGTAACAGATATTGCCCCATCTAGAGATTTTTCTCAATTTATACTCCATTTAAGCAAACTTCTACCACTTTTTATCCCATTTCCTTTTTCCTTTTTATCGGCCAAAACTAACCACCTTACATGGTAGGGTAAAAAAAAGCCAAACATTAGCTTTCTTTTTCCAACAAGGCGAACCCCTTTCGATTAACTCCCCACGGAAATATTTCAGAACAATTACAGGAGAGAATGGAAGTAGAAGGTCAAATAGTGGCGAGTAGGCGCATTAGCTGGAAATCCGCAGCCAGTGTTTGCTGTCGAAGCACTCACTACAGGGCTCAAACCTATTAGCAGTACATCTAACATATAAATGTTTAGGTACTAGTGTTCATACAATAGTTATAACCCTCGCATAGGGCTTCTATCAATCGTTGTCTCTAAGAGCATCTCCAACAGCATGTGTATATTTGGATGTCTATATATTCATATAGACAATGGTCTAAAAAGATTCCCTCATATATACATTCAATTTTGCATCAGAACGTCTATATACAGGGACCATGACAGGTGGGCCGTTGCTGGGGAGAGGAAGAAATCATGACTACAACTGAGTTTAGACAATGCCTTCACATTGTCCAGGCGTGGACATTGTTGAGGTTGATTTAGAGGATATGTATATTTGGACGATCATATAGACAAGCTGTTGGACGCCTGTTTTGGGCTCACATCGTGGAAAACGAGTATAGACATCCATATAGACAAGCTATTGGAGATGCTTTAATGCTGTTCGAGCATGTACCTAGTGGCGCTTTGCTAACTCTGCCGTCCTAGGGTGGTGAAACCTTCTACTCGTTTCAAGGGACCCCATTTCAAGAGGGAGGAAGAATTTATTCTAGGTTTTTTTGATAATTTATTATTAAGCTCCTTTCATAACTCCCTACCACAAACCTTCTTTCTTCAGGGGTGGGGGGTGTTGCTGACCTTATAGGACCAATTGTATGGTGTAGAGGAGGATGACTGCATGTTGCCATACACAGCATTTCCATATGCGTACATCAGCACGCCATATCAAAGCCTTTTTTTGACCGCTAGAAATCTTCTTCTCTGCAGGCCGCAGCTACAGTGAGCAACTAGTTGCTCGTCCAAAAATGAGCAACAGGAAGGGGTTTGAGACGTTTCCACTAATTTTGTTTGTGCTACCAAACAGAACAGCGTTCCAATTTGGCCATCGTCCGTCCAGTTTTGTTTACACATGAACGGAGAAAATGACCGGCCGTGCCGCTTCCCAAACCCCGGCTTTTGGAACGGTATGGGACCATACATGATCCCTTTTGGTGCAATATAATGGAATGGGACGACACCGGCGAAATTTATCTTCCTTGTGCTCTATGCGTCAAAACCAGACCTTGAAACAGGAGAAAGGTGGGCCTCGACCCCTGGTTGGTGTCCGCTGTTACTTCTTAATAACACGCTAAACGAGTTCGATGCGTTTTATCTGAGACTATCATTGGCATATACGCACTAACCGCCGTGAGAGATAATGCTTTATGGGGCCCTTGGCGTCGTACAGTTTCTCTCGAAAGGTATACAAATTTCATAGTTGAGCGGCACGCACCCGGGTGAGCGGCATGCCTGGCTGAGTATACAGAGGTGGGCTTGGTCCCGACCCTCCACGCAACGTGCAGGAGCGCTTAGGGCGATTGGCCCATGACCCCTTCGCGCTCAGGATTTAGACCGGCGTGTTGAACTCTTTGACAAGCCTATGTAGGACTACGACATATCGATTATCCGAGGCCGGTCATTACCCATAAAATGTTGTCTGGATAGAGGTAATCGAGCGTATCAGGTAATGTGGTGCACCCTAGTAGGAAAGTATGCTATTCAAATAGCCATGTCCATGGTAACATGGCGACTTGGAGTTGTAACCCGGCCTCTTACAACAAAAGTCGAATACTTGTTAAAACACACTCAAATAAGAGATAGATGCTCCCGGTGATCGCTTTCTCACAAGGAGACGAGGAGATGATCCCCGGGCTGGATTATTGCTATATGTTGGTATACGACGATATCATTTAAACTCGTCTCTTCCACTGTTGGCTGCAAGAAGATGTAGTCTTTGATAGGATGAGTTTCTCCCCTTTGTTCTGGCATTTCTGCAGTCTAGTCCATAGATATTACCCCAGTTCTTTGATGCCGATGCATATGTAGTGTAGATCTGATGTAACTTTGCGAGTACCTCGCATGAGTACTCACGGTTGATTTGCTTCCTTTTTCATTTGATCTGGTTTCTGTAACAGCTGGTAGAACCGCGGATGCAGGTTACCTCGATGGTGGTTACTACGTGGAGACCGATGACCAGGAGTAGCCCAGCTGTCCCAAGCAGGAGGCCTCGGCTTTTCATAGTGTCATTGTTTTGCTCAGCCTTCTTAAGGAAAAACTTATCTAACTATGTTTGTACCCAGATATTATTTGCTTTGATGGCTGATGTATTATGGGTCCTATGCAAAATAGACAAATTTAAGACTTTTCAGGACGAAATTCAAGTGTGTAAATTTTCAGGACGAAATACATTAAAATGAGGGCTATGCAAAATAGACAAATTTAAGACTTTTTAACACATGATACTAGTCATCTTCCCAGGTCATGAGTTTGTCTTTCTTATATACTCCCTCTGTTCCTAAATATTTGTCTTTCTAGAGATTTTAAATGGACTACCACATACAGATGTATATAGACATATTTTAGAGTGTAGATTCACTCATTTTGCTCTGTACGTAGTCACTTGTTGAAATCTCTAGAAAGACAAATATTTAGGAACGGAAGGAGTAGATCACATCTTAAGGTATTTCATCCTGAAATTTTATACACATGCACATAACATTCTTATTTACTTGTACACATTTTTTTAGATTTAAAAAAATGAAAAGTATGAATTTTGATTATTTTTTAAAAAAAAAAACAGCCTCCACATGGAGGCAGAGAGCCAAAATGCCTCACTCACCAAGCACGCCATATTAAAGCCAGTTTACCCCTAGAAATCTTCTGCAGGCGACAGCTACAATGGAGCAACTAATTGCTCTCTGAAAATGAAAGCTTGGGTTTCCATGAAATTACTGGGACCCTAAACAAACGGGTGCTTTGAAGAAAAAAACGATCCCGGGTCGCTCCCCAGGGCGGCTCAGGAGCGAAACCCAGATCCCAGAAAAGCACCCTTCGCGGCCACTCTCTCGCCGCCTCGGCCGCGGTGGCGGCCGGGAGAAGTTGAGGCGGCGGCGGCCGGCTGGAGCGGCGACGGTCGCGCCTGTCCGCGCACGGCGGTCAGAGACGTCGCTCCCTGGCTGTGTTGGTGGAGTCGACTCTCTTCTGTGGTGGTGCCCAGCCGCTATATGCGATGCTGAGCTTCCCATGGTGGAGTTGTGCGTTGATCGATGGAGATGTGGACAAGATCTGGGTTGACTGACCTGTTTCTTTGGCAACTACTCACGAGGTACGTAGCGCGGCCATGTCCAGCTCTTTCGAGCGACAGCGCCGTCCATGTGTGTGGACTGTGGAGCTAGAGGAATCTGGCCCAGCCTCGTATGATCGTATCGGTGTCCTCTTGAGCGCCGCTCGTCTGCTGGAGATGCCTGGCCTTGGGTGCCGGTGCCCGGCCTGGCGGCGACAGGTTGGATCGCGGCGGCGTGGGGGCCTGCTACCGTGGTGATTAAGGTGGCAGTCATCGTGCTCTTCTCACATCACCATAACGGCTTGTATGATCGGTCCTTCTCAATCTGGCCATCAATGTGTTTCGGAACGGCCATCGGAGATTTTGCTCAGGATATCTGGATCGGTTAGTTTTCGATCGTGCACGTCCATATCAGCCTCGAGGTTCTAAAGGCGTGGCACGAAGCTTTGTTGGCTAATGACACATTGGGACATGCCGGCTTCTCGATTTTCATGGTGGAGACAACGGTGAAGAAGGTCATGATGGCCGACATCGGAGGATCAATTACACGAACGGAGCATGGAGGCGATGGAGTCAGCCAGGTGTTAGATAACTCTCAGGAGCAGCAGCGATAAGTGGGGGCGGCAACACTGGAAGATTTCATATTTGAAGGTACTTCTGGGGTACCAAGTCGTGACTTTCAGGGTGAAAACCTAAGGTCTCGCCTTCATTGGTTGTGTCTGGTGATTGCCTTGCTGAAGGAATTGTTTTTGAGAGTGCGGACTTTCTCCGGGGTGAAAACCTAAGATCTTGGAGCGGGCAATGATGACGCTGCTGCACTGTTCCTTTCTTGGAGACGTTGCTTGGAGAGCTTTTATGTTTTCCCGGTGTTGTATTTGGTGGAGGTAGAAGTGGTGCTTGTTGATGAGGAGTTGATCGCTGTGGCGGGACCTTTGTTGTTGTTTTTTTTTCCTTTGGCTGTGTGCATACTGAATGTCTTTGCAACATCATGTAGGTGCAAAGGCTGGGTGTAATTGGTACCTACACAATATTAATATATTTTCTTTTTCAAAAAAAGAAATTACTGGATCCTATTTGCCGCGTGGGCACGTCTGAAAGAGAAACCTCGTGGATAATGGGGGGTTTGAAACGTTTCCAGAATTTTGCTTGTGCTTGCACAATCTGTTAACATGTATGGGTCTGAACAAAAAACACTCACTGTACGTAGGAGGATCGGTTCTCAAAGATGTTACGCGATTGATGATGAAAAATGGCATGGATCCAACAAAATAGCGTTCCAATTTGGCAAATCGTCCTTCCAGTTTTGTTTTGTTTACATTGAAACGAATGGAGAAAATGACGAGCGTCCCTGTCTATCCCTTGTCGTGCAACTCAACGGAATAGAACGACGCCGGCGAAGTTTAATTTGTTGTGTTGTGTGCGTCAGTACTGTACCATAAGCCGTAGCAAATTGACAGGTTTCAAACGTTCCAACTTAAGGCGGTCGTGGCAGACGGCCAAGACCCATGTCTCTCTCTCTCTCTCTCTGGCTCTCCATTATATATTCCTTATATATATATACTCCACCAGCTCTGTCCCCGGTTCAGCACACGCAAGAGGAACTCACCAGGTCCACGACCAGAGGAGCCGACACCCAACACGGCACGGCCAGGAGAGAGACAACATGTGTCCGTCACGGGATCTTCACCTCGCCATGCTTCTCATCTTCTCTTCATCCGTCCTCCTCTCTGCCGTCCCGGCGGCCAGAGCCCAGCAGGAAACCGGTACGTGAGCTCCGTTATCCACCGCGGCAGTGGCGAGCTGGCGACCGCCGCGTGCATGTCCTGAAGTCCTCCATTCTCTGTGTGCATTGCAGACGAGGAGGAGGAATTCAGCTACTCGCTGGACGCGGAGAACGGGCCGGCGCACTGGGGCGACATCAAGGAGGAGTGGTCCGCGTGCGGCAAGGGCAACATGCAGTCGCCCATCGACCTCGCCAGCCCGCGCGTCTCCCTCGTGCGTGGCCTCGGCTACCTGAACCACTCCTACGTCGCCGCCAACGCCATCATCGTCAACCGCGGCCACGACATCATGGTCAAGTTCGAGGGCGACGCCGGGAGCGTCTCCATCGACGGCACACCCTACTACCTCCGGCAGCTGCACTGGCACACGCCCACTGAGCACAGCATCAACGGCCGCCGGTACGATATGGAGCTCCACATGTTTCACGAGAGCGCACAGGGCAAGGCCGCCGTCATCGGTGTCTTCTACGAGATCGGTGCCCACGACGCCTTCCTGCACAAGGTGCCTAACTTTTCTTGCTCTACGTTGCGCGGATACTTCAAAAAACGCGCGTATCCAGCCGGATACTGCCTCGATATGGCCCGGTACGTATCTTGTAAGTATCGTTCGATTTTTTGATTTTAGAAAAAGAAAATAATATTTTATACTCCTAGCACTAGTATAAAACAGGGCTTTGGTCACAGCTTCCTATACACATTAGTCCCAGTTGCATCATGAACCGGGACTAATATGAACATTAGTCCCGGTTCGAGCGGCTAAGGCATCAGGAAGGCGTTAGTCCCGGTTTGAGACACGAACCGGGACTAAAGGGTGCGGTGCCCTTCAGTCCCGGTTCGTGTCTGAAATCGGGACTAAAGGTCCCATTTTCAAACTCTATCCCCCTCCCCTCCCCCCCCCCCCCCCCCCCCCCCCCGCGGTGTGTATCGCCTTTTCAGTTTTGTAAAAAGCAAAAGAAAATGATAAAAAAAACTTAAAAATTAAAATCCTTCGAGATGTAGTTATCTTACTACATCTATTAGTTAGGAAAATTAAAAAACTTAAATTTGGATATGTTTTGCAAAAAAGTATTACGAAAAAGTAAAACGGCCATATCTTTTGCATACGATATCGAAAAAAACCGCATAAAATATCAAAAAAATCAAAACAAAAATCTGCAACCGGGATATGCTCAAATTTTTAGAATCCTCAAATTCTGAAAGGAAAAAAGGATATGCTCAAATTTCAGTTTTTTTGACTTTTTGTTAATTAAATCTGGTCAAACTGTGGTCAAACTGTGGTCAAACTATGATCAAACTACTTATTCAAGAAATATTAGTGTTAATAAACAATTGTTTTTAGTTTTTTGACTTTTGGTCAAACTATGGTCAGATCTGGTCAAACTATGGTGAAACTACTTATTCAAGAAATATTACTGTTACTAAATAATTATTGTTTTTTAAATAATAGTTTCAAACTCAAACGGTGCTTAATGCTCAAGTTCAACTCCTAAGGGTTAATGGGATTGACAACTTAGTATTTTCAGGAAAACAACAAGTGTAGACTTGAAAACTAGGGGGAATAGAAATCGAAAGTTAAGCGTGCTCAGGCTGGAGTAGTGAGAGGATGGATGACCGGCCGGAAAGTTAGACGATTTGGAGTGAGAAGTGGTGATTAGATATTAGAGATAAAATTGAGCAGTGATGAGGGGTGATTAGAGATTAAATGCAAATAATTTGAAATTTTGAAAATCAAGAAAAAATCAAAAAAAAAATTCAAAAAAGTTCAAAAAAATTTAGTCCCGGTTGGTGTTACCAACCGGGACTAAAGGTCAAGCTCCAGACAGCGGCCACGTGGAGGGCTTTTAGTCCCGGTTCGTAACACAACCAGGACTAAAGGGGGGAGGGGGGGCTTTATTACCGACCCTTTAGTCCCGGTTCCGCAATCGGGACAAATGGGTCTTATGAACCATGACAAATGGGCCTTTTTCTACTAGTGTAGGATACTTCTGCAATACTTTTTGGATACCTGAAACCCCTCGTTCGATGTGAAATCCCCTCAATAATAAAGGCGTGCCTTTTAAAGATACTCAACATGGGCGCGAGTTCATGCCAAAACATGACTGTCAATATTCTTGTTCAACTGAAAGGTGAGCAAGAGAGAGTTAAAGCACTGATTGAAACAACTATCCTGAAAAAATCCCACTACCAATTAATGAAACAGGACAAAGTGCAACAAAACAAAGGAAATAATCCTATTGAGGCATGCTTTGACCTAGAAGCTCTATTTTGTTTTCAATATTTTTAATAATTAACATATATAATATCTATATATAGACGTACCGCCGTATCCATGTTTTTAAAAAATTGACGTATCGGGTGTATCTCTGTATCACGTATCCGATACGTATCCACGTATCTGTGTTCTTGCTTGATTTCTTTAGTTAACCAACCAAACAACCAGGCTTAATTTAGCTTGTTTAACTAAAGCCCACACGACAACATGGGGACTTACCTTAATTAAGCTTAACTAACTTCAACATGTTACCTCCCTTTGCAAAGCTGCAAGATTCAATTAATAATTGGCAGGCCCTGTGTCTAACTCTAATTATGCACGAACGCAGCTGGAGCCATACCTGGAGATGATAGCGGGTCACAAGGACAGGGAGGAGAAGATGGGGGTGATGGATCCAAGGTGCGCCAGAGGCAAGGCCAGCGTCTACTACCGCTACATGGGCTCCCTCACCACCCCACCCTGCACCGAAGGGGTCATCTGGACCATCGTCAAGAGGGTACGTCCTCTCATTCATTCACTGTCACGCATCACCTCGCATCAAACACCACTACCAACTACTCCCTATATTCCACAATGTATTGCGCCCACGCTTTCTTAGATTAAACTTTGACCATAAATTTTACCGACGAGATCGACTTGGGCGGTAGCAAAAGTTATTCCATTGAATTCATATTTTTGATATGTATTCAGTTGTATAATTTTTGCTCCCGCCGCAGTCGGTCTCGTTGGTTATATTTAGGGTCAAACTTGAATCTCGGAATGCACGGCCATATTACATTATGGAATGCAGGGAGTAACAACTATCAGTAAAAAAAATCGTTTCTTCACCATCACATGCCACACAACTGGCAACTGTCGAATAAAAGGATTCGTTTGTGGAACTTAACTGTTTGTATGGGGCTGCCAGTTCGATTTATGTACAGATCATTTGATTTGTTATATTATATATTCATATAAAGAATCTTCCCACCAGTGGAACGCACATCAGCTAGATGTGTGCACAGGTCCTATTATTCGATATGCATTGCATGGTTGGTGAATAATGATGGAAAAGATATATATTTTATCTTATTACTGAAAATTTTCCTTTTTCTATATCTGGTTGAATTTGCAGGTCCGCAGTGTGTCGAGGCACCAGCTGGAGCTTCTCCGGAAAGCCGTTCACGATGTAAGATTCTTTTTCCCCTTTTGTTTCTCTACATGAAAGAGAAGTCTTGCCATTCTCCTCATGCATTCGACTCTTGTCTTTCAGCACTTTACTCTCGTGTTAGATGGTAGACCTTAACCATGGACCTCTAGAAATTCCACAGCGACATGAAAGCCTCCTTTAATTTGTTCGATCTCCTCCCATGGACTCGAAATTTTTTGGACTGATTTTCCTTCAACCCTACATGCAGGACATGAAGAAGAACGCGAGGCCACGTCAGGAAGTGAACAACAGAGATATCAGCATGTTCCGGCCTTTTGAGCGAAATAGACATTGATTTCTAGTAGTGATCCTCTGCCTAATTAGTCTGGTGCTTCAGATATCTTATACGTATGGTTATATTATTATTATTTTATCTAGTAATTTTTTCCATCCAGTTTGATAGATACCTTGTATACGGTTACTGAACAATAAAGGAACACAACCAGTTCATGTCAATGCGTATCTTGATGTTGGAATCCGGATTGTCGATTTATTGTCACGTGTTCCATAACTCATCCAACTGCCACTGACATTAGAAATGAAAAAACTGGCAAGGATTTGATTATGTTTGAGTACCTGCAGGAATGATATAAGGCCATCCATGGCTAATAATTGTATTACCCATATTCGTTGAAGCCAGAATGGCGCCAGTCACTTTATGGCTAATTTTGGCAGAACACAATGTAGTGCATTTTGGCTTGGCTCTGGTCCGACGAAGGTCCAGACTTTGTGTACTCATGGTTGTAATCCCTAAATGTTTAGCAATACAATAGTTATTTCGCAAAAAAGAAAAAACAGCCATCCAAGGAATAGTATACACCTGAGAGGATTATCATGTTGCAACCGTTGGTAGAGCTCAAGAAATGCCAAGTTTGATTATTCCTGAATATTAGCAACATAATATTGGTTCCTGGATGTCAAGTTGACTATGGCTCTTAATATAAACAGAGTACTCAACTAAACAAAGAGGGGTGTGTCCACCTCACCTCACTAGTAGAAAAAGGGGTACTTGTCCCGGTTCATAAGGGCCTTTAGTCCCGGTTCCGGAACCGGGACTAAAGGGTCGTTACTAAAGCCTCCCGCTTTAGTCCCGGTTCTTACACGAACCGGGACTAAAGGCCATTTTATGAAATTTTTTTGAAAATTTTCTTTTTTAATTTTTTTCAAAATTTATTTTAAATTTTTTTTATTTTCAAATTTTTGAATTATTTTAACCTCTAATCTCTAATCATCCCTCATCTATTCTCCCTCTTTTCCAAGTCTCCACTTGTTGTTTTCCTGACAATAGTAAGATGTCAATCCTATTAACCCTCAGGAATTTAGCTTGAGCATGAAGTCACACATTTCACTGTTTGTGTTTGAAATTATTGTTCTAAAAAACAATAATTATTTAGTAACACTAATATTTCTTGAATAAGTAGTTTGACCATAATTTGACCACAGTTTGACCATAGTTTGACCAGATTTGACCAAAATTCAAAAACACTGAAATAATTATTTAGTAACACTAATATTTCTTGAATAAGTAGTTTGACCACAGTTTGACCACAGTTTGACCAGATTTGACCAAAATTCAAAAAAACTGAAATAATTATTTAGTAACACTAATATTCTTGAATAATTATTTAGTAACACTAATACTTCTTGAATAAGTAGTTTGACCATAGTTTGACCAGATTTAACAAAAATTTAAAAAAAATTGAGCATAACTTTTTTTCCTTTTAGAATTTGAGGATTCTAAAAATTTGCAAACAGGCCGTAGGCAGTTAAAATCGGATGCGGATTTTCATGCTGAACATTTTGATATATTATACGTTTTTTCTGACATAGTATGCAAAAGTTATAGCCGTTTTACATTTTCCCTACACTTTTTGCAAAACATGTCCAAATTTAAGTTTTTAAATGTTCCTAACTAGTAGATGTAGTAACATAACTACATCACGAAGGATTTTATTTTTTGAAGTTTTTATCATTTTCTTTTTCTTTTTGCAAAACAGAAAAGGCGATCGGGGGGGGGGGGGGGGGGGGGATGTACAGTTTGAAAATGGGACCTTTAGTACCGGTTCGTGCCACGAACCGGTACTAATGCCTCAAACCCCATTAGTACCGGTTCGTGGCACGAACCGGTACTAATGCCTCAAACCTCATTAGTACCAGTTCGTGGCACGAACCGGTACTAAAGGTCTAACCTTTAATACCGGTTCTTGCCACGAACCGGTACTAATGGGCATCGCACCCATTAACACCGGTTCGTGGCACCAAACAGGACTAAAGGTCCCATTTGAACCGAGACTAATGCCTTTGCCGCATGAACCGGGACCAATGCTCACATTAGTCCCGGTTCATGACTGAAACGGGACTAATGGGCTAACCCGACCTCGATCAAAGACCTGTTTGTACTAGTGCCAGTTACTGTACCTGGTACGATGATGACTAGAGATAAGACTTGTGGGCCATGTGCCATGGACACCGGCATGAATTAATTCAACTTTCTCAACAGTTCAATCTAGTAGAAAATAACATAGGAGAGTTGAGCATACAATGTAATTATTGATGGCCCTTTTATGTCAAAAAAGGCTTTCGCCCCGCTTTACATATAAAGCAATGACCGACCACAGCTCAAATACAAATGCACGCCACTACAACACACGCACACACCCAAGGCGGGATACATAGGCGCTGAGCGCAGTAACACTACCCCTAGTACTACAAGAGCAACCGGAGTCCTCAACCGCGGACACACCAACGCGAAAAGAAGAAGCCACATATGACGAACCGTGTGATCCAAGGCGGTGCCTTCAGGAAGGTTACGACACCAAAGCGTCGTCACCGTCTGACCCGAGGATCAGAGTTTCCCCTGGAGCAACACGATGGGCAATGAGAGCCGCAATGACGCCTTCAAGAAGGAAGCGAGCTTCGCCGCCGCCGGTCCGCCTGAAGATAGATCAGGTTTTCACCCCGGCCAACACTCATCACCACCGGACACCACATCCCATTGACCACGCCGCCCACACGGCCATGGCCACCGGGCAACACCTAACCACGGGCTCTGCCCAAGCGCACCGCGGAGCCACCACCAGGGACGCCGCCCTAGCATCCAAGACCTGGACACCACCTCACTCGAGACCCATCGGTACCCCAACCAAAGATACGAGCGGAAAGGAACCGCCTTTCGCACCCCTGGGCTGCCCCCAACGCCGAAACCCAAAGGCCAGCCAAAATTGGCCTCCGTCGACCCATCCTGCTGCCGGGCACGAGACAAGGTCAGTCCTGCTGCCGGGCGCGAGACGAGCTCGGTCCTGCTGCCGAGCGCGAGACGGGCGATGGACCGTAGTCGAGGGATGGCCGAACCTTCGACGAAGGTAGCAACCAGACGACAAGGAGAGGGCCGAAGGTCGAAACGGGCCGCCTACAGACAAGCCGACACCGGAAAGCCAGCCGCCGCCCAAGTCAACCCGCGGAGCTACCGTGGAGCCGGCACGACGAAGCCACCTAGCCACTGCCGCCCACAGCCGGGACGCAGCCACGCCGGGCCAGGGCCCAAACCCGTGCCGCCAACCGAAAAAAGGCGAAATCCAGCCGGCACGCATCACCACCACCACCACCATGCCGATGGCAACGAGCGCATCGACCACCGCGTGCCGCCGGCAGGCCCTTGCCGCCGCAGCCCGCGCCCCCTGCCTGCGTCAAGTCCAGACCAGGCATGGCCTGACCTGACCGGAGGACCGCAGGGGCGCCACCACCAGGGGAGCTGTCTAGAGAAGGCCCAGACCCCGCCTCCACGCTCGCCAGGCCCCAGCCCAGCCGCCGCCGAAAGCAGAGCCGCGAGCCCTCGCGTCAGATCCGAACCACCCCGACCATGAGGAGGACCCCCCCCCCAATGTCCACAACCCCTTCGCACGGCCGCTGGCAGCCCGCGCCTCCGCCACCAGCTGCTGCCACCACGCCGCCACGGCCCGTGCCCGGGACGCGCCGCCGCCCGACACCGATGGCCCGCGCCGCCGGGAACCGAGCAGGGGAAGGAGAACGCCCCGCCGCCGCCAATGCTGGCCGGGCTTTGCCCGTCAGCTCGCCGTGGCGGCGGCGAGGAGAGGAGGAGGGGAAGGAGGGCCCTGGGCCGGCGGCTAGGTTCCCCCCCCCCCCCCCCCCGAGCTCGCGGGAGCGTCGCTGGAGGGGGGACAGAGATCTCTGTATAAGTCAGGGCGGCCCAATCCTCTCTTGAAGGCTCTTTTCAGATCAGTAGTTGCTACTTTCGTAGTTCAAATGAACAGCAGTCAAACACACGGCCCTGGACTTTCTCATTCCGAGGGTTGTTGATTGACAGGTTGAAAGACATACCTAGCTAGGGTAATCAATGACGCAGAATTTATTCAGACAACGTGCATCAATTTATTCGTTCATGGGCGCTCATATGATTGAAAAGTGTAAAAAGGTTAGGTGAAACGGAATGAATTCCCTTAAGTGTGTTAAAATGAGAGTTTGAACGGCCAAAGTAAAGGTATTTGAAAGTTAATAACTTTCCTGATCCCTCGCCGCCGTTAACAGTTTTGTGTCTTTTTTTAGCATTCATTAGATGTGCTTATACGGTGTGTTACAACATATATGGGGGACGTCATGTTACTAGAGAAAGAACATCAGGGCTTTAAACACGCAAGATTGGAGATGAACTTTTTATTGGATTTCTTTTTCAGAAAAAGAAAGATATTCTAGATATGAACACATTGCTAAAAATTGCATAATATTGTTAGCACAAATTACTTATATTAATTTTTACAGCTGGTTTTGATAACCTGCTTATATAGATAAAGTAAGAGAACTTAAATTGCAAGCTTTCTAGTGTGAAATGTGTTTTTTTTTCTTGGGCTTTAGGGTTGTAAGAGCAACTCTAGCTAACCCCCTATAACTGGTTGAGCTTTGCTACACATACAGGATGTTACAGGCATGAGGGGTTTACAGGGTGTTGTGGCGGTTTTTAATTGGTCATTAGTAGAGGCACGGGCCCACCCCATTGAAATCAGGGGGAGGGGTGTTTAGAAAGTTTGGAAGGAGCCTGTAGAAACCTGTAAAAGCCTGTACGTCTAGCATTTTTGTAACTGGTTAGAGGAGAAAAGAGTAATGCTAGATTCACGGGGCCTTCGCGGAGGGTTTACGGGCTGATCAAGAATTAATGGCCAAGATTTAATTAAGGGTATGCGGGCCCGTCAATGAAAATCAGGGGGGCAAATTAGGAGAGGGCACGTCAGCCACTCCGTAAAAGTCCGTTGGAGACAGCTCGTGAATCTAGCATTATCGAAGGAGAAAAATAGCTGGCTAACTGCATCCAGCCGAATTCCCAAAGCAGACTAAATATTATTATCCCTCCGGCACAAAAGTTTCCCCAACTCCCGTAAATATACTCGACCACAGCACAAACGAGAAAAAATTCCAACCCCGACCCTCTGCCGCCCTCGCAGCCACCCTTTCCCACCGTTGCTATCACCGATGACCCCTACTCCGGCTTGAATGGATAGTCAAAACCCATCCACCACCCCACTGGCCACCGCAGCCGTGCGTCACCACTAGTAACGACCCCTGCGCCGCCGCTTGCACCCAAAACAATGTTTGGCACAAAAAAACTTTTATGGTAGAATGCACATGTTACTTATGTTAGACGGTTTGATTTGCTATTATCTCCTTTCATTGTAGAATGCAAAACTGATTATTGTGTACTTATCATTCCAAATCAGGGGACACTATGGAAGGCCATCATATAGGCATTGTAAAGACTTTGCAGCCTATCCCAGGATAGATTCAAGTGATCCAAAAATATAGGGGACACATGAGGAGAAGATATCAAAGAAAAACTACACACACTAACAACAAACATAACTGGGAAGAAACAACGAGGCAAAGCCCAAACGACGCAACACGATCACTGCTAGCTTAATCAAACGGCATTGGCCAGCTGAGATCTAGCCAGGACACTACAGCATCGATGCAATCGAAAGGTGTCGCGCATCCGAGACTACACAATGTCGGGACACCACTTGTGCCACGATGTGCAATCGAAAAGGTGACGGGAGCCGAGACGACACCACAACACATGTGTGCCACCAATGCAATCGCATATGCACTGCCTAGCACAGACATGAAGGAGCACCTGAGCATGAACTAGAAGAACACCAACGAAGACGACCAACACCCAAGGCACGTCCCTCCCGGGTAGGGGGAAACTGCATCCATGACCGGCACCAGGGGGAGCTGCCTTGCGTGCATTGGGGTCAATTGACCCATATGAAATTTGAAAATCCTTCACTAATTTAATACTAATCACTATTCATTTAAGGAAGATGACCCCACTGTCATAGACATGACCCCATCAATCTTTTTTTCTAGCTTTGTCCCTGGTCGCCACAGCAAAGCCATCGAGCTCGCCAACCCAACGGACAAGCGCCCACCGATGTCGGCCCTTCCAACCCGCCCATGACAGCCCCCCGCGTCGGGAGCAAGCCACATCCATGGTTGACATCTTCAGGCCAAGGAGCTACCGACTAGGAGGGGAGGCCCTTGGTCGACGGTGGGATGGGCTCTCCCGGGCCGCCCGTCGGGGGAGTGACAAGGGAGACTGGGGGAGGGGGTCTTGGAGCAGTCTAAGAATCGCCTAGAACTAGCCCGAAGCAAGAGGGCACTGCCATGAATCTTTTGTAGTTACGGAGCTGCCGAGCATTTTCTAGGAGATCTAATGGTCCTTTATCTTCGGTAATTTATATTTCCTCCGTCTTAAAATAAGTGTCTCAACTTTAAACTAACTTTAATACAAAATTAAATTAAAGTTAAGACACTTATTTTGTGATAGAGGGAGTATCTACGTGGGACCACTTGGTGAAAACAAGTTGGGGTTGTTTCGTTGGTGACCTTCATATGCATGTCTGGCTACGTTGGAGCAGTTTCTGCCAAACATAGTTTGAGAGCAAGTTGTTTGGTTCGGGCCTGCATGGGAACCTCATAAAATACTCCATATTTCGTAGGGTAACCATATTGTAACAGTTCGGCGAATAAATTGACGATTGCGAAGGTGACTATGCGTGCGCTTTATCCTGGATTTCCATTTCGTAGACTTAGGTGACAGCTCCGGCTAATTACATGCCGGATGTGCTCGAGCCAGGTGAGGGGAAAGGAGGCTTAGGGTCACGGCAACCGACAAATCATCATATTTCACTCCCTCCGGGCAATTATCTATCAGGTAGCAACGAAGTAGCTAGCCGCTCTGTGCTAGGTGCATGCCTTAGACCACCTATCGGTGTTGCTTTCCTTAGCCATACTGGGGATGGTCTAAGAGCACTCTGTACTCCATTCATTCATTGTACGGACTAGTTAACATACCAATCCAACCCATGCCACAATTAATCACATACAACCCGTCTCAATCCAACCTGCACGCATTCCATATGTAACCTGCGTTGTTGCTGTGCCACTTAGGTAGTGGCTCCTCTTGGGTTGAACAGTAACCAAACGAGTTCCTGTGAGTCCCAAATCATGTTGCAGGACGGGCCGTATGGCATGAGGACACGAACCAAACTAGCCCTAATCCCTGATGCCTCTCAAGCCAACCCAACTCAATAGATCACTAATTCTTGAATATACGGTCACTAGAGGTATATCACTAAGAGACTTGGAATGAACTATATTCATCCTTTATGAATTGCTTATGTGAAGGTGCTTCGCAGCTCACCGTGATGTATATATATCAGATTGTGCAGCTGTAGTTATCTCCAACCCTAGCCCATGTGCAACTTCTAGCCCGTTCGATTCGCTATCTTGCATTTTTATGGTAGATTTATATCTTTACTATGTCATATGCTCACATGTTTTTGATATGATTGTGCACGTATGGACCATGGACAGTGTTATTAATGGTGTGCACTACCTACCTCTCGGTTCTGGTCCTAGTTACAACGTAGACTACATACTGGTTCTGCATGAGGTTTTAGAAGTGAACTCAAATATCTCAATTGGCTTAGAACCTGTGCAAAATGTACAAAAGATCATCCCTCAACTTACATGTGTATTTCTTGCCTTGTAGAAAATAATAATAGAATGAATGTAATTATACTACTCCCTCCATCCCTTAATATAAGAGCGTTTTTGACACTAGTGGGAGTACAATACATGTTGTTCAACCATCTGACATTAACTTATGTATGGTGAGTCAACTAACATGATTTTCTCTGGCACATAGAAAATTCTTTGATTTTGCCAAATAATTCTTGTATACTAGAAAAAAATCAAGGGTCACAATCATGTCTGAAAATGTCTAAGACTCCCTCTGGGCCAGGTCCAAGCCATACATCAGTTTGTCCTTGTGATTTCCCAAAGCTAGCCACGAAGTGATTAGCATTATTTTGGCATCGACGAATATGAGTAATACAAGAACTACATTCCTCCAAACTTCCTTTAATTTCTTTGATCTGAAAATATATTTTATAATTGAGATATCAAATTCAACTACCTTATGTTACCTCTAACATAGGGGAACATACATCCACTTGTTTATAAGTCGAGAGTTATTCTAAGCTTCATTCTTAGCATCAATAGTTGGATGGATAAAGAGAGAACAAAAAGAGGGCTAGGGCATCCTTATAGTCTTAAACACTAATGGCAAAGTCAGACTCCTGTGCTAGGTGGGATTTTAACCACTCAAGTGATGGTTAAATCCGTCATAATTCCATCAATCCTAGATGGATAACCATCCAGTAGAATGATAGAAAAGGATCCAAACCATTCTATCTCTACTGGAGTACTGAGATTTGATCGTGCCCATGCAATACACTAGTAAATTTGAACTAGGCAATGTAAGCATGAAAACATTTTCCTTGCCATTTATGTTTAGGTTTGCTCTACAAGCCCCTCCACATGTACTCTTTTATCACATAATTTGATCCACAATATAAAATGATCTCCTCCCTACCAGATTTCTCAAAGTAAAACCAAGCATGTCACATGACCAAACACATACGTCTCTTAATTCACACAATAAATTGTTGCCAGGCGGGATATACATTCTCGGTCACCTCTCCTTGAAAGCAATGAACACCAAGCCTGTCACAGCGCCAGATCAAAGAAGTCCTCATGTTGCTCGTGTATTTTTTTTCTTCTAGGATACAATGTTGACTAGTCGGCGGAGGTAAAAAGCGACCACACGAACTGGACAAGACAGGCATCTCCTCCATTTGTCACTCTAGTGCTACTCATTGTAGTTTAATTTAATCTCTTAGCTCCTAGGAAACTATTACTGTCAACTGGAAGCATGGTGCTGTAAAAAGGATAGAGCATGAACTAATCATTCATGAATTAGTAGATTACCTGCTAATGTCATCATCAGCTCTTAATTTGGACTTTTGCCACACAAATATGGCAATGTAGTAAGTCAATTCAAAGGGAATTATAGTAGGCATGTGACACTTTGAAAATTTAAGTGCGAACAAAACTAAACCCTGTTATGGGATCGAGTGAGTAATAAATTACTTAGATACATAAAGTTGGCAGTTCGCTATTGACAAATGTTGGACCTCCCCTGCCCTATAAATAGACCCATCTGCACTCAAATGCTATATATGTGCAATAACCGACCATTGCATAGAAACCTTAACCTTTAGTGGCCATCATATTGGAAGTATCTATGTGCAATGGTGTAGTCTGCTCCAACATACACAGTTGAAACCATGATGCTAAGTGGAAACCTAGAACTACAAAGTTCAGGGCGTGCTGAATCTGGTTGTGCTGGTCGTAGTGTGTGAGAAATTAGAATCATTAGGCTTATGTTTGTTCTAAGAGGCTTAACTGAAGATCTGTGGCACCTGTGATTCATTGATCATTGCTACAGGAACTATATCTGAACCAGCATAGTAAGGTCACCTGATGGTCATTTTATTTTATTGTTCCAAAATTGCTTCATCTAAATCAGATAAGGTATAAGTCAGTTTACCTTAAGCATGTGTAACTTGCAAACTGAAAGGTGAAATGGTCAATTTCGGCACCAGCCTAGCTTGATGATTTCCTGGAACCTAGCTCTTTTGCTGGAACAGGAATATCTGCTTGCTTACAGGAGTATAGTAACTATTTATCCTATATACCTAAATAGTTGATCTCCACTACATCTAATTCTCTTAACATGCAGCCTCCCACCTCACAAAGTTATGGCATACATATCTATGACATCAAAATTAATCCTTGCAATTATCCACATCATACTTCTTAGACAAATCCATGTCATTAGCCGATCTTCTCATGCATGTGTTGTGCACAATTGATTGGAATTGGAGCTACAAAATGACCTTTGGGATTCGGATTGAGAAGTGAAAATAGGAAGTGGAAAAGGCTTACATGCATAGAAGTATTGGTTGGTGTATGCTCTCTTCACAAATACTGAAGCATTTTTTTCTTGGAAAGCTCTATGTCAAATGTATGTCCCATAACGAAAGACCATGTGTATCAAGAATAGTAAATATTGGATGAAACACACAATCTCAAGGAACGGTAAAATGTTTTTTTCTTTCCTATTTCTAGTTCCTGTACCTGAACCTAGCACACTATAGTACATATGTTTCTCTGAATGTAAACAGATGAATGTAAATGGGACAAGTGTCTGGTAATCACTTTGACAGGAAGATAGATCTGCACTGCTGCATCGTGTCGTCGGGGTTGGTAACTGCACATGTAAATGATTTGTCAGCATCAAAGCCAGATAAACCATGTGTTGAACTCAGCGAATAAACTGAATCAGGCAACAGCTTTAAAATTGCAGTCAAGTGGAGTAACCACATAATTGTTTTGCAACTAAATAACAATGGGAGCTGTGCAATGTTTCTGAAGGAGTATCGAATGCCTTATGGTTACTCAGTTCAGTACTCCATAAGCCTGAGGTACACTCTTCAAGGACTACAGCTGTGATGGTGAAAAGGTATTTTTTGGCAGCTTTTAACATGACTTAAAAAAGGTGTTACTCCGATGATTAGCTATGATGGTGAGAAGGTAGTTTCTGGCAGCCACTACAGCTTGATCACCAACAATTCAGAGAAGTTGGATGTTAATGATACTGCCCTCTGGCTTGAGCACAATACCAAATATGAAATCAGTTAGCAACTAATAATTTCGTTCTTTCATATTTGGCATTTACAGATGTACAAAGATGCTCTCTATGTCTCTCCTGTTCATTAACGAGCCATTCGAGAAATCTCATGTTAATCCATGGCCTTTCTTGTCCTGCAAAATTACCTCATCCAGGGATGTCCTCAACTTAAATATATATATAAAAAACTCCTTGATTTCACAAGCATAGAACAACTTTTAACATACAACCAGCATACCTGTATGACCAACTGTTCTGTCAGATTCAAATATCTCATGATCATTGCCACCCTATTAAATAGAATGGAAGGAAAAAGGAAGCACTAGTCAGACAAAATGCTACAGAGACAGACACGGTACAGTTAAGTTTGTAGTAATTAAATGGAATGTCGTTAACAGTGGCTTGAAAAGTTTGCTGAACACCTTGTGTGCACAAAGGTACTTCACTTCACAAAAGACAATGATATTTCTTACCTTGGGAGCACTGCACAACTAAAATATACATCTCTCACCTTGTAAGTTTTGTCCCCAAAAAAATGAATTTCTTTGAATTCTTCGAGATATCTCAAGCAGTAGGTTTTGTCCCAGCCTTTTGGGAATACCTGAATTCAGTGATGCACTGCTAAATACCAAACTGGATATTTATAGCGGATATGTCTTGGTTTACAGTACTTACATCAAAACTAATCTGCCCTCCAATGGAAAATGTGAGGTTCAAGTGGCTAAACTTGTCACGAAGTACTGAGACCATTTGAGGCCGAACGTTATGTACCTAAAGAAATTGAATAGGTTCAGTTCCTGTTCTTGTAATGGTACCTTTCCCCTTTCTGATTAGAAGTAAATTACTTGTGTTTTACAAGACGGTCTGCACCTTATCATACTTCTCAAAATCATCACGCTCCTCTTGACTACAGTTCCTCCCTATAGGCGACACATTGATCATTCCATTCCTGAACTCTATGAATGTACCCCTGGGAAACGTTAACATGGTCAGTAAAGAGGTAGCAGCGGCGGGAAATTTTTGAACAGAATTCGGTGCTGACCTTTTAATCGGGATATCCAAGTCCGCGATGTAATGAAGAGTGAAGTTAATGAATTCCTGCAAGGAAAGAACACATACCATCACTATCAAGGCCTCGGAAGTCGAAACTCATCTGCAACCCCACACGACATATATAGGCTCACCTTAATCTGGTCATCTCCAAGATACGTTTTCAGGCTCTGCAGCACCAGGAAAAATTCAGAGGTGGATCTTTATGCAACTTACTAAGTTCATGCTAAAACAGTGTACATGTACAATGTGGACTGTGGTGAAGACTTACTTGCGTCCCGATAAGCTCGCCATTTCTGTACGCAACCAGACCGTTCTCGGAGAAGACGTAGTCGTAATCGGTGATGACTGCAGAGGAGAGAACGAACATCAGAGATTCAGACCCAATTGGTTACGGTTTCAGACAAGGTGAGCAAACAGTGCCTCGCGAAGAACTCTGAATCCTAGCAGACCGTCCTGCTGAATCCAGGCAGGCTGGGTACCTGATTTGCCGAGCTGCTCGGAGATCTTGACCAGATCGGATCCCCCCACCAGGCCCACGCTCACAATCTGCTCCCGGGAAGAAAACCAGAGTGCCACAACCAGGCATACAGCAAGTGGGAAATTAGATCTTAACCCACACGAGAATCCCACGGAACGAGAAACTGGAACGAGAGCGGGAGGGCCTCGGGCCTCACCTCGCGCAGCCGCTTCATGAACTCGCGCATCTCCGGCGACACCTCTTTGCGGGGCGCGGTGATGGTGTCGTCGACGTCGAAGAGCGCGAGCACCTCGGCGTTCTTCCTCGCCGCCGCCATCCTGCTCGTCCTCCCGCCGCCGCTGCAGCTGCTACGAGTAAGAAGGGACGGGGCGCGCCTCCTCGCGGCGGCCGCGTGATATAGCGCCGCCGGCGAAAGGAGGTAGAGGGGGATCGATGCTTGGGGCGGACAAAAGTCAATACGCGCGAACGTGGTGCTTTTCGCACAATATAAATGCAGAATGACTAATTCACATCTAGATGTTTTTTTTAAGATGTCACATCTAAGTAGTTCATCACATAATAAGGGGTTTCAAGATTTATAAAAAGTGTTTTTTTAATTATTTTTTTACTGATGTTGTGTGATGTCATGCTTAATTAGATGTGACATACGATTTGTCCGCCCCAATATAAATGTTATTTTCTGAAATTTTGTTAACTTTCAAATCGCGTATCCAATTGTACGATTTGTCTGTCATGGTTTGATTTTAGCAGGACCAGAGTTTCAACACTAACACCCTGTTCGGAATCGCGCCGCTCCACAGCTCCACTCCCGGAGCGGGCGGAACTGCAGTAGAAAATCACGAAGCTGCAGTATCCTCGCTCCGCAGATTCCAGAAGTGTGTGGGTTGCCGAACAGGGCCTAAATCCCGTAAGTGTCTGTTAGGATGGAAAAATCATCTTAAAAGTTGCAGCTGAGTGAATAATCAAGTTGCCACAATATTGGTACTCCTTTTGATGTCGATACAACTACAACTTTTGACATGCTTACAATGGCACGTTCATTATCGTGGAACTACAACTTTATGGTACATACAAAAGAGGTTTTGTCAAAACAAACCTCAACTATACGAAGACATCAGTGCATAGTACATTTTAACCAGATAGACATTGCTGTGAGAAGATCTCCCGCCCAGAGACTAATGAGCGCAAACATTTCCTCCATATGCTTTCTGAAGTTGAAATTCATCGACCATGCTCTCCCTTCCTTAACTTTTTTTCTTCTTAGCGGCAACAAAGAAAGCACATCCATGAATTATGTTCGTCTCCTCTCACAATTTTCCTTCAATAGCTTTGCAATTTTCCTAGAAAAGATTCGCTGGCGGCACTAAATATTCTTGGGCATGGTTTCAGTGATCGAGCACACCACTGATTATCCATTTGGCCACGCAGTAGATCCATGTATAGTCATCACTTCCACTGTCAAGGTGTGGACTACACAAGACTGTGCATATAGCTATTGGAGACGGTCGCTTGGATTTTGTTCAACCGGTTTGGTTAACTATGTAGTCAGCCCAGTAATATAGTATATTGCTATATCTCGGCTTGGTGGATTAAAAAAAGTAAACATCCTCCCCCGCCTATGGATTAGAGAAGAAATAGTGATCCAGGTTTCTCCCCTACCATCATCCTCCTCCGTCGATAGATAGCTGACCTCTTCCTCCTCCGGTGAGGGTGTGTAGCAAGGCTCCAATCTACAGGTGGGAGCCATAGTTCCCCTCTCTTGGGACATTATGTAGGTTGCCCATCGGCGGTAGCGAGATGAGGGTGTCATCATCGGTGTGGAATTAGGTCTCCGCACCTCACCCACATTCCAATGATGCTTTTTCGTATGGAATATGGTGTATCCTTATATCTGGTTTCGTCGGTTCTAGCATTTTCTTCTACAGGTTTGTGGCGGTCGCACAAATCTTGTGGAGCGGACAACGTGTGGATCTACATCTTGGTCCTCCGGCTCAAGTTTCGAGCGATGACGGTTGGCCAGACTCGGTCTCATCGGTGAGCGTGCCAGGTTTGTGTTCTCCGCCTCCTTTTGGCTGGAAATAGGGCATTCTACACACCTTCTCCATTTTCTTCACCAGGGCGGCGATTAGTTGTGCATATCATGGTCACATGCGTCTCCTAGTCTGCATCGACGACTTCATGGCGGCTGCTTTTACTGGCCAACCTGATAGGGTAAGTAACCTTGACCTTTACTGGCCATCGTATTGGAAGTATGTATGTGAATCTGTCCTGCTGACCATAATGGTGTACTAGTGTGTAGTGTCTGCTCCAATAGTCGAAACCATGATGCTAAGTGGAAACATGGAACTACTAAGTTCAGGGCATGGTTAATCTAGTTGTGATAGTCTTGGTGTGCGAGCATCAGGACCAAATTAGAATCATTAGGCTTATCTTTGTTCTAAGAGGTTTAACTAAATATATGTGGCACCTGTGATTCTTTCATCATTTGCTACAGAAACTAAATCTGAACCAGCATAGCATGGTCACATGCTGGTCATTTTGTTTTACTATTCTAAAATTGTTTAATCTAAATTCTGTCAGGTGTAAGTTAGTTTATGTTAAGCACGTGTAACTGGGATTTTTTTTTAGAAAAGGAGGATGACCCCCGGCCTCTGCATCTGGGAGATGCATACGGCCACTTTATTGATTATTCTCGAGGACCTTATAAAGTATTACAACAATATGCCTGAATCCGCCATCTTGACAACATATGCCACTACTCCTATCCAAAAGATGCAGGGGTGCTACCTGGGCCACATACCCAGACTACTCACCTAATCCTATCATCCAAAGCCAGAAGCCCCATCCGAGCCACATACTAGGTCTGGGGCATAAACTGGTCTGACGCACTCACATGTGTCGTCGCCGACATCTTCCACATGTCCGTCTTCAGAGCAGATATTGAGGCTTCTACCTTGTGAGGTCACTCCGTCATCGACGCCACCTTGACGCCAGACAACTACCTCCACCTGCGCGAGTCCATCACCGCGCATCGGGCGCCGAGTCTCCACCGCACCACGCCGCCGAGATCCGCCGTCATCAATGTGAAGGATGAAGCACCGCTCCACCAAAAAGGCGCCCGCTGGTCCCTCGATCCCGTGTACGCCTCCAAGAATGACGCCCCCAAGGAGGAAACGACACCAACGCGCCGCCGTCATCCGATCAACTGATCTAGGGTTTCCCCCGGAGGTAGCGGATAGAGGTCTAGAGCTTCTCCACGGCGATGTCTTCAAGAAGGTAATGACACAACAGGGTGTCACCAACGCCGGCCATGGCATGAAGCCGAGCACAAGGTTTTCACCCGGATCCGCTCGAAGAACCTCCATCACGTAATGTGTGCACGGGTCGCCGCCGATCTAAGCCGCCGCACAACGAGCAGGCCTCACCGGCCAGATCAGATCTGTCCGGAGGGCACAACCCGCATGGTGCCGACCCAACCACCAGGCCCTCCATGCCGCCACCGCCGATCCGAGGTCAGGTGGTGTGTCGCCGCAGACCTGGCCGCCGCCGCCGAACGCCGCCAAGCAGCCCGAGGCAGAACCGGCTGCCGCACCCCACCATCGCCGCCCCTGGCCAAGGCAGCCGCCGCGCCGCCGCCGGAAGGCAGGCCCGCCGCGCCGCCAGGCCAGATCGGCCCTTGGCCGAGGCAGCCGCCGCGCCGCCAGGCCAGATCGGCCGCGCCACCCATGCCGCGGGGCGCCGCACCACCCCCACGGCGCAGGCAAGAGGGAGGACCCCCGCCACCGCCGTCAGCCCCGGGCCATCGCCGGCGGCGTCCTTCGGCGGCGGCGGAGGGAGGGGAGGAAGGGAGGGGAGGGACCGGCGGCGGCTAGGGATCGAGATCCCGCCCGAGTCGCCCGAGCGGGGGCGACGCGGGGGGCCTCGTGGTTTGATGAAGAGTACTACTCGTATGTAACTGGGATACCTAAACAAAAGGTGAAATGCTCAACTTCAACACAGCCTAGTGTGATGATTTCTTGGAACCTAGCTCTTTTGCTGGAACATGAATGTCTGCTACAGGGGTGTAGTTACTACTCCCTTCGTCCCAAAATAAATGTCTCAAGCTTAGTACAACTTTGTACTAGAGTTAGTACAAAGTTGAGACACTTATTTTGGGACGGAGGGAGTATTTATTTCCAAATGGTCGAATGATTCCCTCTTTCTAATATGATGAGAGAAAAATAGGCTAGTTAATTTTAGCCTACATGCATGCATGTACATAGCAAGCATTCTATCAATTTCGTGCTTTCAGGACAAGTGCTCAAATGTACTGTTGCAGAATAGAGATGATCATGTGTATCATGAACAGTAAAGCATGGATGAAACACACAATCAACTCAAGGAACACTCTAACAAGTTGGTTTTCCTGATTGCTAGTTCCTCCACCTGAACTTAAACCTAGGCCAATATGGTACATATGTTTCTCTGAAAATAATTCTCAAGTTGAATCAAATATGTGCGCCTGGAAGTACGGTTGTTCTTCTCTCAAAATATTGGTCCGGTGAACCTAATTTTAGGTGATAAAGTGCAGACATACATTTGAAAAATAACTCGTGCACATGCGTCCCTGATCCTAACAGTATCATGACTCTATTTGTTTCTTGTTCAAGGGAAGCATGCAACAAGATGCTCATATTCAGAGCAACACACACAAACAGTTCTATGCAATTATGAATAAGGTCTTTAATGGTCAGAGATATGCATGTAAACTTTTCCAGTCCACAATCAAATATGTAATAGAGTATATGCTGGCAGGTAGAGTTTATGGTTGACAAAAATGCCCCACGGGTTTGTCCTTCTGTAGCAAAAATGCATTTCTACAGAAATCCTTATTCAGCATATATGATGTTGCCGTTTGCTACTGCCTGACATGATCCATGACCTAAACCTCTGAACCTGACACGTACACAAATCCTTTCTTAGCATGACGTTCAGTTTCAGCTGATATAGTTACATGCATGTTAACCATATTTATTCCTCTCATCTGTTCGTCATTACCATATACTTACTTTAGCATCTATAAACCCCTCTCCATGTTTTTCTGGACGAACACGATTCTCTTATATATCCACTGTGCCTTTATTATATTCACAGGTTAATGCCAAGTAAGAAATCCGACAATAATAAGAATAGAGGATGGTACATGTTCCCAAAGTCTACACGGCCCTCCATAGTCCATAGACTCCATGCACACTAGGCTTTACCGTACTCGAGGATGTCGAGATCTGACTGGTTGGGGCTTGGCCTCCTAATGTCCTTGCTTCCTCCTTACGGGCTGGTGGTCTTCAGCCGTGCCGTGTAACTGCCTCTTTTCTCCCTGCAGGTGCTTGGTCTCTAGGTCACCACTGTGCCGCCAAAGCTTGGATTGCTGGAAAATTTCTATAGTGGTGAGAAAAAGAAGCGTGCGGTCTGTTTTGCAATATTGCTCGATGATGCGGCCCAAATGCAGTAGAATAATCCTCGATGTTTCTCAAGCCTATGCAATTCATTTAGATAAGACATGATCGCTACCTCTTGCATATATGGATGATCTTGATTCATCATCACTAGAGGAGCATAACTAAGTATCTGGAATGCAACTATATTTATCAGAGTATTTAACCAAAAACTACCACATTTCACGGAAACGTGACAGAAAACTACCACTTTACAATTTTGTGCGGAAAACTACCACTTTTGTCCTAATTCATGGCAAAAAACTACCAAGTCTCGAAACCGGTCGCTTCGTCCGCGCTAAGCACCAAACTGACCAGCCGGTCCCATGTTTCAGGTGTCACGGTGGCCAACCGACGCCCGCCGCGTGTTAACGACGCGTCTGCGGTCGGAAACGGCGGTTGTCAGTTTGCGTTCAATGCACCAAAATGTGGGACCCGTCATTTGATGTTGATCCTCTGACGACGCCGTTTCCGACCGCGGACGCGCTGTTAACGTGCGGCGGGCATCGGTTGGCCACCGTGGCGCCTGAAACGTGGGACTGGCTGGTTAGTTTGGTGCTTAGCGCGGGTGAAGCGACCGGTTTCGAGACTTGGTAGTTTTTTGCCACGGACTAGGACAAAAGTGGTAGTTTTCCGCACAAAATCGTAAAGTGGTAGTTTTTTGTCACGTTTTCGTGAAATGTGGTAGTTTTTGGTTAAATATTCATATTTATCACTTAGGAATTTCTGATGTGAAGGTGCTAACTACAATGTATTTATCAGCTTGTGCGGCTGTAGGTATCTCCAGTTTCAGCTGACGCACTGTTTCTCATCTTTTATGATAGAATCATATTTTACCGTGTCATGTGCTCACATGGCTTTTATGTGATTGTACCATATGCATCTACATGGCCTTTATGTGATTGTACCATATATATCATGTTGTGACGAGTTAATTTGAGGTGTAAACCGACCTCTGGGTTCAGGTTCTAGTTTTAATTTCGATGCCTTTTCATGTTACAATGCAAGCTACATACTTTAATTCATCATATTTATCGTTGTTGCTGCTACATAAAACAGTAACAATACATTATAATGAGGTTTCAGAACTGAAATCAAACATCTCAATGGATTATTACTTGTACAATATGTACAGAGGATCATCCCTTAACTTACATGTGCAACTGTTTCCCTTTTGGAAATAACAAGATGGATGTAATTACAGATGCAATACTTGTTGTGCAACCATCTAACATTGCCTTACATATGGGGGTCAAATTGAGATGGTTTCTTCAGGCTATTAGTTTGATTCGCACCAAAAAATACATCACTTGTTTACAAGTTGTGAGCTATTCTAACCTTCATTCGTAGCATCAATGGATGGATGTAGAGAGAACATAAAGATGGCTAAGACATCTTTCCAGTCTTAAACGTCGATGGCAAAGTCTCATGCTTCTGCACGTAGACAAACTTAGTTCTTGTAGTGAAGTTAGCTCAACCAACCAACTCGGGAGTTCTGGCTGGTCGAGTGACAATGATTCGAGAGAGGAGAGGTGTTCAATAATCTCAGTTGAGGTGGTCAGATCACTGCAACGGCCGATAGTCAACTTACGGAGGGCAGGGAGGTGATGAAGCAACCTCCACTGATGCATGGGCACCTTGCTGCTACAAACAGTCAAATCAGTTAATGGAGATGAGGAGGAAGCAGCACTGTGTGACAAGCTCTCTCCCAATGATAATAGCACATTATCACAATCTATTATCATCAAGACCGATATATCTCTAGGCAGACATGGTTGTATCCTCAACTTTGCACATCGCTCTACGGTCAATGCCTCAAGCTTAGGGAACATTAACTCATTTGCACCTCCCTCCCCACTGGTATATGCAGTGTTGAACTCTTCCAAGCTCTCCATGCCATAGAGACCCAGCTCTAGTAGATTTGGTAGTTGACCGAGTGGTGGTAAGCTCTTGCACTTATGAAAATCACACAGATTTATCTTACAAAGATTAGGTAGGTACTGCCTAATGCTCATAAACCAATCAGGAATGGTGACACTCCTGTAACCAGTTATAGACAATATCTGTGTACTGCTTGGTGGCACTAGTTTTTCCAACACCTCCTTGTCATCCACAAACCTAACAGCAGGTACAGTCCATTGAAATGCTAGCATTTTAATTTTTTGTTTCTCGATCAGTTTTATACTCTCAGCCTCTTCTGCAGACTTCACATCTTCAAGTCTATCTATCGTCAGCATATCAGGATTTGTAGGCTGAAGCAGGGTGATATTGCTGCTACTTTTATCACTAGAAGGATGCACCACAAAGTGTGGCAACAAGGCAAGATTTAACCAGGAGAGCCCGGATTTAACAAAGTTGTCCACATTTAGAACCTTCAAATTAACTATTTGAAACATACTATCAGGAAGCTTCTCTATGTTGGAGCAGCCTATGAGGTCCAATGTATGAAGTTTCCTGAGGTTGCCAAAACTTTCTGGTATACTAGAAAGCCCTCGATTCTCAGTTAAGTCCAGATGCTCTAGATTGGAAAGAGTGCTGAGAGAGCCAAGCAAGATGTCAACTTGATCTTTTGACTGGGCCATAGCATGCATGCACCCTGATAGATTTAGATACCTGAGTTTGGTTAGATTACCAATAACCTCTGTCAGACCTCTCCTATTTGCTACAATAATAAACTGAACTGATAAATTCAAATATTGAAGCTTTGTAAAGCCGCCAAAAGCTTTTGAAATAGACATATAGCAATGGGATAAATCCAGATGCACCAGCTGCTTCAGCTCTGCGAATGACTTTGGGAGTTCACGTATTCCATGGCAACCTGATAGATCAAGATGCATCAGACCCTTCATATCACCAATTGAATCCGGCAGTGCTGAGAGATTATGAGAGCCTCTAAGGTTGAGATAATTTAATTCTGAGAGCTCGGTGATACAATTGGGAATCATGTGATCTCGGATCCTTGGAGCACAAAGAAACCTCAACAGTTTCAGTTGACCAACAGATTCTGGCAACTTCCGTATAAGGCATTCACTTAAATCCAAGACACGGCATTCACTTAAATCCAAGACAGGGAGGCATGTACCTAGTGAAAATGCATCACCATGGAGTTCCAATTTGCCACAGTCTAGAAAATGCAACGCCTTTATATTTGCAGGAGAAGTCGCGGATAACTGCAATGGCTTGCTACAATCTGTGAGAAATGCATAGAGGCATCCATTTCCCATAACACTGCCATTACTGTTTACTTGATCGGCCAAGATTGCTCTTGCAAGATCATGCACTAGGTCATGCATCGTGAACAGTGTAACATCTTTGTCTCACCATCTATCACTCTGCAGCAAAGAAGACCTAATTGTGTTAGAGTTTTGAATTTATTTTGTTTTGTAGAAGTATATTTATGAATGGAAGTACTACCATTAAGTGTAAACAGAGTAGTAATACATAATAACTCACCATAGGTGTCTTTGAATACTGAAGGAAGGACATCCCCAAAAGTTGCACGACATATTTCTCGCAGAGCTGCATAGAGTCAAATATCCTAGACCGCTCAGTGAATCCAAGAGCTATCCATTGGTGAATTAGATCATACTTCACTATATTATGACCTTTTGGAAACACTGCACAATAGGTAAAGCATGACCTCAAGCATTCAGGCATATGACTATAGCTTATCAGCATGGACGCAAGCACTTCATGATCTCTTGACGATGATTCCTCCAAAATAGATACATTCCAGATATAATGGTCTCTTACTGACTCCCACTCATCAGGCGTCTTCCCCTTCAGCGTGTATCCAAGTGATTGAGCCGCTAAGGCCACACCTCCACATTTGGTTGCAATCTCCCTTCCTATATGCTTCAATCGTTTTTTGTCAACTCGATCGTTAAAGGCAGTTTTCTGTTTTATTATTTTCCAGCAGATTTTATCTGTTAAAGTCTCTAGCTCGTATGGTTCAACTGTATGACAAATTTCCCTTGCAACTGCTTCATCTCTTGTGGTTACAATAACTGTCACCATACTGTCCACACCAACTCTTAACATAGCCATGAGAGAATTTAGTGTATCTGGATTCTTCTCCCACACGTCATCTAAGACAATAAGAACCTTCTTACCAGCAAGTAGCTCTCTGAGTTTAATATGTATCATCTGCCTTTCAGCTACATGGCTCTCCTCTGATAGCTGTGATATTATAGAGTTGCCAATTTTATTCAGGACAAGATTTTGGGACACATAGACCCAAACCTTAAAGTAACCTGCAAACTGAGCATCATCGAAAACTAGTTGGGCCAGCGTTGTCTTACCAATACCTCCAAAGCCATATATTGGAAGGACGGTGAACTCAGGTGAGATACTCCCAGATAAAGTAGCTACCATGTTATCTCTTTCTTCAGTCCTCTCGATGATTAGTGATTCTTCCACATCTGATGATGTTTCCTGTATGTCAGTTTCTTGCTGCACATTAGAGCTATCATCGGGCATCAAACTGAAACGCTGGTTTTTTGTCATATCATATAGTCCATCTGTCAACTTCTTTAACTCATTAGCCATTGGATTCTCTGGACCAATTGTGGGACCAGGGGCCACAACTGCTGACTGCAAGTTGTAAGTACATAGAAAGATCATAACAGATATCATGGTCATAATTTCGTGGAATATAATTCATGAGATGCAAAATTGTACATATCTGTAGCCTAAATAAGTTTACATTTATTTCAAATTAAACCAAAGTAGTAGATGAATTTTAGTTAAACTCCTTGAAGAATGTGCAAACCAGCTGGGAAAAGCAGCAAGACAGTAATACGTCAAGATGAAACCTTGGAGAAAATGCAGCACCGAACACATAAGAAGTTTCATAAGGCATGTATATGTGACCATACCTTTGCTACTGATGAACTACTACTCGCCCCAGTTTCAGTAGCGAACTCATCCGCATTTCTTGTTGCGCCAAGCCTATCAATTATATGCTGAGTATCTGGTCGTTTCGCCGGGTTAAAGTCAGCGCACTCGATCGCTATCTCAGCGCATACTCGTACTTGTACCAGTTGTTTGTCTCCCTGAGATTTCTCCAACCTACTTCTCCACCTCTCAAGTATCTACGAAATTGCCATCATGGGTTATGATTTATGTAGAGCAACATATATTTTATAGCACCCATCTTCCGCATATCTTCATATATATAAAGAAGAGAGGCAAAATAATGATAAAAAAGGCATGAAATGCTTGTTAAAGGAGACATAAAATCATAGCAAAACCTCATGCCACCTAGAAGCAACTGGCCTCCAGCCATTACAAAGACTTGTAATTGCACAGCAAGTAACACACTAACATAATGAGCCTAGATAAAATAAACTACTCAATTTGACAAAGGAGAAACATTTTAGACAGGAAACTGTATTATAGCAACCAATATATAACTATAGGGATAGAGTTACATGTCTACTTGACCCAGTAGGATGTAAGGACAATTTACCACACATCACTATAAACATGTTACACTTATAACACTGCTCATCTAGATTTTAATAGATGGTAACAGCATAAGATGCATTGTGGAAACATTTCATTATTCATACGTATATAATTTTACAGTCACCGATACCATGAGAAAAAAATGCTTGTTTCTTGCGCAGCTAATTTGTTCTTTGCAGTACTATGTGATACAAAAAAGATGGTATGCTACGTCTAAATGGAAGAATGATATATTATACAAAGCAGTGTAACACAGTAATTTTGAAATCAAGCCTTTATATTAGAACGAACTCATCTTACATTATCAATATCAGCATATCCCCTGTCTCCTGTTAGTATCTCTATGATTATCATACCAAGACTATAAATGTCTAACTTGAATGTGATCTGTCTGCGCGTATAAAATTCTGGTGCCAAATATCCCCTGCATGAATATTTATATATCTAATCAATTAATGGAAAAAGGGATTGATATTCATTCATACATAACAAAAAAAAATGCTATTACAGGAGTCATAGCAAGCTTACATAGTTCCAATTAGTTTTGATGTAATAGCCTGGCTTTGCTTTTCACCAAAGCACCTTGATAGACCAAAATCACCAATTTTCGGCAACATGTTATCATCTAGCAGTATATTTGCCGGTTTAAGATCCAAGTGAACGATGTGATTTTGGTGAAGATAATATAAACCATCACAAATTCCATTGATGATTTGATAGCGCTTTCTCCATTCAAGTCCACAAGATACATCTACAAAACGGAGAGCAGAAAGTTGGTTTTGTATTTGAGAAACTTGGAGTCCTCAATCACTAAACACTAAATAAATGGATGCTTGAACCAAATACATGCGACATCATCCTACCAGTGATTTGCTTATCTAGACTGCCTTTAGGTAGATATTCAAAGCAGAGTAGCCTTTGTCGTACATCTGCTAAGACAAGTTTTCCCTCACAGACTACCATTTCCCCTTGTGTGTCAGAACAATATCCTAGGAACCGTACTATATTTTTGTGCTTTGCCTTCATCAGACAATGAATTTCTTCGCTGAATTTCTTCTCATCCATATCAACCAAATCGTGAAGCTTCTTCACAGCAACCGTGCCACTGTCAAGCATTCCCTATAACCGCAACATGCTTTGGCAGCGTTAACTTAAGTTTCACATAAACCGTGATCAAGACGAGGGCAGCTGACTAACTGAGAGTTACTGTATAAGCATACCCTGTAAACCCTTGCAAAGCCACCACAGCCAATTTCTTTGTCATCAGAAAAATTGCTGGTGATGTGTGCCAGAAGTGATAACGGTAGGGCCTTTGGTTCTGCGCTTTCATCAAATAGAATACGCTCCAGTACTTTTTGTGAGGTAATAGTTTCGCGATCCATTTGCAGTTACAAACACAATACTATTGGAACAAGGAAAAAAATGCATTGTTCATTAGTCTATTAGATCTGGTTCTTAGATTATCAACGCTCATGACAACACACTTCTTTTAGGAAAACATTAGACAGCACTACACTTTAGCATGAGACATGTCACAAAACCACTCTTAACATCTCACATTTTGAATGGAACAAATCCACGAGGTTAGACTCGATAAAGTTTCTTATTTTGAACTGCGTGTGAAATAGTTCATAGTCAAATTCATATGGTAATCCTACAAATCAAAAAAGCTTTATAGGGAAAAAATCCCAAAGAACAGAATCCTCAAAAATTCCATATAATTCCTTTGAAACAAGAAAAGGTTGTTATATGAATACATTTAAAAAAAGCTCACTTCTCAGAATTCCAATGGGATTTATTTGAATCAAAGATGCCACTGTGTGGATGATTGGTCCAAAGCGTCATGAACATGATAAAGAAGCAGCATGTCATCTAACTAAAGATAGCAATCATGCATGCAGGAGAAGATATTTTGCTGGCACAAAAAAAATGGCAATTACCTGAAGAAGCTCAGCTGCAGTCCTGTGAAGCGATTACCTGAAGAAGCTCAGCTACAGTCCTCTGAAGCGATCGTGAATTTCAGATGTTGCCCAGTCCTGTCTAGACGGGGATTTTTACAGCAAAGAGGTGAGACCTAGATCCTGAACACAAATAGGACAAAAGAACTGCATCAGAAATATCCGATTACTCCGTGTGCGGGTACCAGCTGGATGACACTGCTAATATGCGGTTGAAAGTTTACTTGCAGGTTGCAAACGCAGTGCCTATCTCAACAGAGTTGCTTGTTAACATTGCCAACTAGGTGGGGATTGTACAGCCCGGCTCTCCTGTGAGAGGGAAGTGATAAGTCCGTGGAAAAAATTGTGTGGTGTGTGATTGCCTCAAATGGCTGGTTCAATCTTTCTGTACCACAACATATTCTTCCTCGATGAAAATGAAATTAGGGGGAAATTGTCATGAGAGCTACGCATGGGGCTAAGGTTGGATCACCATGTGAATGCTCTAGCCTTGCAGCCCACTAAAGCCAGATTGCCTGGACGTCACTGTTCTTCATTTCATTTTGTTTTTTGATTTTATTTTGGTTTTTTACAGAATGTTTACACAAAATCGTGGTGCAAGAGTCAAGATGGAAGCAAAATCAGTACCTGTTGTCTCCGGATTGCAGTGGAATCAATGATTCTGTGCCTCTGCTTCCTCACCCTTTGTTTCAGTCACCAGAACCATATCTTGGCTTGTCAACCCATCCAAGTCGACACAAGCTTCAGTGTCAGTGTGCGCAGCACCCAGGTCACCGCAACCATTCGCATTAGGCAAGCTGGAACGTCTACACAGAATCATTTTGCAGCAATCAAGATGGTTGCAAAATCAAAATCAGTAGTGTTATCAATCAAGATAAATGACTTGAATCACATCGATTACAGGCCACAGTAGGTTCTGCTGAGTTTCTTCTTCTGCTCTGCAGTTTAGAAATTGCCGGAATAAATCATCCTGGGCACCTCTGCTCCCCCAACCTTTGTTTCAGTCACCAGAATCATATCTTGGCTCGTCAGGTCATTTGAGCCGCCCCAAGCTTCAGCCGAAAGGAGTCTTGCCCATAGTGGATTGGTATGTGTGGAGTTATACAGAATTCCGCTAGGGGTAACCATCTGCTCCAGTTTGTTGGTGTACTATGCACGAAGCAGCGCAAGTAGGTCTCCACACACTGATTAACCCGTTCCGTTTGTTCGTCCGTCTGTGGATGATGTAAAGAACTCATTTTCAGCTCCACACCTTGCAACGTGAATATTTCTTGCCATACTTTACTGGTGAACACAGTGTCTCTGCCATGCTTCTGGCATGCCATGAAGCTTGTAAATCTGATCGATGTAGACACTGGCGGAGCTATGTGGTGTGCTGCAGGTGCCATGCCCCCCCCCCCCCCCCCCCCCCCTCAGCCCATTAATATTTTGTAAAGAAACACTGTTTAGAATTACACAAATTAAGATAAATACAGTATTTGGCCCCTCCACACAATTATATTTGGCTATTTGCCCCCTCAGTAATATCTCGCTAGCTCCGCCACTGGATGTAGAGCTGAGAAATTGCCTGAGCAGTGTATGAGTGCTTGAGAGGGAGAAAGTGGGTGTACTTAGAGAACGTATCCACTACCACCATGATGCAGTCATAATGTCTTGAAGGTGGCAGGCCCCCGATGAAATCCATCGAGACTAATTCCCAACAGAGTTTAGCCACTGGCAACAGATGAAGCAGTCATGGATACTGTGCACGGTCGGGCTTGGCTTGTTGACAAATCTGGCAGGATTGGACATGGTTCTTGATCTGATGTTTCATGTCGGGCCATGCAAAGAGGTGCTTAATCCGTCGATACGTTGTAGGGAACACGGAATGGCCCCTGATAGCACTGTCATGCAGCGTCCTCGTTATTTGTTGCTGAAGCTTGGTATTGTTGCCCAACCAAACACGGCCCTTGAAGCGCACGACGCCATTGTTGATAGTGAACTTTCCTCCACCCACTGGCGCGATTGCTAGCCGAGTGATTACCTACTGTGCTTTGAGATCCTTGTCATAGCCCTTGACAATCTCTTGTAACCACGCCGGCTGGCAAACAGAGATAGCTTGAGCCTGCTCTGAAGCCGTAATTGGTCGACGTGACAAAGCATCAGCAACACTGTTCTCGGTGCCCTTGCGATAACAGATGTAGTATTGAAGACCCAGAAGCTTTGTAAAAGCTTTTTGTTGCCATGGGGTATGGAGGCGCTGTTCCTCCAGGCGTATCCGTTTTGACCACAAATTCACCGAACTGCAGGTACGGGCGCCACTTCTCCATGGCTAGAACGATGTCCGGGTATTCCTTTTCATAGGTGGACAACCCTTTTGTTCGAGGACCCAAAGCCTTGCTGAGATACGCGATCGGGTCCTTTTCATAGGTGGACAACCCTTTTGTTCGAGGACCCAAAGCCTTGCTGAGATACGCGATCGGGTGACCATCTTGCTGCAGTACTGCCCCAACTCCATAGTCATAGGCATCTGTTTCAATCACAAACGGCTTAGTGAAATCAGGCAAAGCCAATGTGGGTGCTGATACTAGGGATGCCTTAAGAGCATCAAATGCTGAATGTGTAGCCTCTGTCCATTGGAATGGTGTGTTTTAGCGCAGTAGGTTGGTCAATGGTCGAGCCAGCATCCCAAACTGATGGACGGAGCGTCTGTAGTACCAGGCGAACCCCATAAATGCTCGGACTTCCTTGACAGAGTTGGGGATAGGCCATACGGCTACCTGTCGAACCTTGTCGTGGTTAGTGGAGACCCCACGAGCGAAGATAGTGTAGCCCAGGTAATTGAGCTCTTGTTGCGCGAACACACACTTTGACCTCTTAACATACCATTAGTCCTTGGGGAGGAAAGCCAGCACTTAAAGGAGGTGTTGTATATGCAGTGCCAAAGATCGACTAGACACAACAATGTCGTTGAAGAAAATCATAACACACACACGCAAGACCGGGTGCAAAGTGACATTCATGGCTCCGAGAAAAGTGGGTGGTGCTCCTTCCAGTCCATAGTGCACCACCTTTTACTCAAAGTGGCCGGAGTGCGTTTGGAAAGCTGCCTTAAATTCTTCTCCTTCTGTGCAATTTGATGGCTGATACGTCTTCAATGTATCTATAATTTATGAAGTATTTGTGCCATGTTTACAACAATTTTATATGGTTTTGGTATGATTTGATTAGAACTAACCCAGATTGACGCTGTTTTCAGCAGAACTACCGTGGTGTCATTTTTGTGCAGAAATAAAAGTTCTTGGAATGGACTGAAAATTTACAGTGACTTCTGTGGACAAAAAAGAGACCCCCGAAGCATCGGAGCTGGGTCAAGAAGTGACCGAGGAGGCCACAAGCCCAGGGGGCACGCCCACCCCCCTAGAGCGCGCCCCCCTGCTTGTGGACTCCTCGGGAACCTTCCTGACGTGAGACCGATGCCAAAAATTCTCATAAATACGGAAACCCCCGAAAAGAAACCTAGATCAGAAGTTCCGCCGCCTGCAAGCCTTTGTATACACGAAAAACCAATCGGGACCCCGTTCTGGCACCTGCCGGAGGGGGGATCAACACCAGAGGCCATCTTCATCATTCCGGCGGTCTCCATGACAAGGAGGAAGTAGTTCACCCTCGGGGCTAAGGGTATGTACCAGTAGCTATGTGTTTGATCTTTCCTTCGTATTCTTGATTTGGCACGATCTTGATGTACCGCGAGCTTTGTTACTATAGTTGGATCATATGGTGTTTCTCTCTATATATATTCTTGTGATGAATTGAGTTTTACCTTTGAGGTTTCACTATTATCGGATTGAATATTTTTATGGATTTAAGAACACTTGATGTATTTCTTGCGTGGAATACCCGTGGTGACAATGGGGTCTTCTATTGATTCACTTGATGTATGTTTTGGCACTCAACTTGCAGATTTCCGAGGTGACATTGGGGTAATCTATGCATAGGGGTTGATGCACGGTTTTTTGTCCTTGTTTCTCCGGTAGAAATCTTGGGGCACTTTTTGAAGTTCCTTGTGTTAGATTGAATATTATGAATCTGAAATTGTTTGATGCATATCGTAAAAAACTCACGGATACTTGTGGTGACATTAGAGTATCTAGGTGATATTATGGTTGATTGATGTGTATTATATGGTGTTATTTTACTATAAACTCTAGGACTGCTTGTGACACTTAAGAGGTGGTTTCGTACCTACAAGCAATTTTATCTTATGTTCTCCGTGATAGGAACTTTGGAGCGACTCTTTATTGCATGTTGAGGGATTGCCATATGATTTAATTATGTTATCATTGTTGAGAGACTTTTCACTAGTGAAAGTATGAACCCTAGGCCTTGTTTTCAAGCATTGCAATATCGTTTGTGCTCCGTTTTATCACTTGCTACCTTATTGTTTTTATATTTTCATATCACAACAACATATATCTACTATCCATATTACACTTGTATTCTTCGCCGAACTAGTGCACTTATACAATTTACCATTGTATTGGGTGTGTTGGGGACACAAGAGACTCTTTGTTATTTGGTTGCAGGGTTGTTTGAGAGAGAACATCTTCATCCTACGCCTCTCACGGATTGATAAACCTTAGGTCGCCCATTTAAGGGAAAGTTGCTACTGTTCTAAAAAACTCTACGCTTGGAGGCCCAACATGAGTCTACAAGAAGAAGGTTGCGTAGTAGACATTAAGCTCTTTTCTGGCGCCGTTGTCTGGGAGGTGAGTGCTCGAAGGTATATCTTTAAATCTTGCAATTGAATCTTTTAGTTTCTTGTTTTATGACTAATTTGGTTTATAAAAGAAAACTACAAAAAATGGAATTGAGGTTGCCACATACAATTCATTTTTATAATGTCTTTCTTGAAAACGATGGATCGGAAAATTGTGCCAAAGTGTTAGAACTTAGAAGAAGAAGTCAATAAAATGTTTGGCATTAATCTTTGAATGATGAGCATGATTGCAATGTTGTTAGTGTGAATTCTTTGAATATCCATGATGCTAATGATATGCAAAGCCATAATCTTGGGGATGTTATATTTGATGAGGATGATATTTTTTGTCCCTCAAGTTTTGATGAGCAAATTTATTATGATGATAGCATGCCTCCAATTTGTGATGATTATATTTATGAACAGTTTGGAAGAGTGTCAACTGTATGTAATAATGATCCCGTTATTTTAGAGGGTGTTGAATCTTTTCACAATATTGATAAAAGTCGATTTGGAGAGGTCATGAATTTATTTAGTGAGAATCCACTATTTTGGAAGAGGTTCCAATTGATTATGAAAAAAAGTTGCTATAAATCACTAAAAAAAGACACATGCGTGGCATTTTGGGATGAACAATTTTTTTCCTGTCATGCTTATGACACTTCTATGATGATAATTATGACAAAACCCGGTATCATCATAGATGTGGTGGGCTCCTAATTCTACGACAAGAAAGCATGACAGAAAATGGACTTTTTTGTCCTGGACGGGCCAGAGACGCAGCTGCATGACATTCTTTGGGCTGTCCATGATGAAAAAAATCACGGTATAAGCGAGGGCGAGGAAAATATCGAGGAGTTTGCGGTTACGTGAGTGGTCGAGGTTGAGCAATGCACGGAGGTTTTCGTGTTTCACTTGTGTACGCGCGTATGTGCGAGGCATTGGCTAACTGAACCCGAGCGATCGCACGTTACTAAACCCGAACGATCGATCCCTTGGCTGTTAACTGAAGCAGAGAGATTCATTTGATGCTGGCTAAACCCGAGCGATTCCTTCGCTGCTGCTGCTAACTGAACCCGAGCGATCGATCACTGTTGCTGCTTACTGAAGTCGATCGAGCCCCCGTGCTAGACGTAGGCAGCCGGTGTTGGGTTGCCTTTCGTTGAACAGTGACCATTGCTACCGTGCACGCGGTACGTAGAACGAGTTGAGACATGGTGAGTCGAGCCGGTTGGTTGGCCATGGATGAACAGTTCCCAGTGGGGGTTGGATGAACAGGACTCCGTGGTAGTAGGCCGTTGCAGCTGGATAAACAAGACCCCGAGGAGGCCGCCGCACCCCAGCCGGTTGGGGGTGAATGAACAGGACCCGTGGAGGCTCTATGAATAGCAGCCGGTGGAGTCTAGATGAACAGTAGCCGTGGATGAACAGTAGCTCGTGGAAGCTAGAGCGAGGCAGTAGACGGTAGATGAACAGGACCATGTTTCGAACGTAGGCGCTCCAACACAAGTCCGTTTTCCTCTGTTTTGCGGTACGCCAGACCCCCTCCAATGAATAGGACCCCGTTTCGACCATACGCAGTCGAACAGAAGGCCCATTTCCTCCGTTCTACAGTATGCCAGACCTCATTTCGGCTGTTCTGTCCAAGCCGGTTGGCTCTCGATGAACACGACGTTGTTGCTGTCGTCCGCTGCCTCTCCATGTACACGACGTCGTTGGTGGTGGAAGTGGTAGCAGTATGCTGGAGCGTGTCGCTGTGTTTGGCGGTCTTGATGGAGGTAGCCGTTGTGTCTCCGTGCCTGCGTTGTGGGCCACCTCTTCTTGGAGCAGAGCGAGGGTGCAGACCGTGTCCAAGTCCGGTGGTCGTTGCACCATGACCACCACTCGGATATCCGCCAACAGTCCATTGGCCGGAAGCTGCGACGACGTTCGGAAGGACACCACCGGCGGCCCCCGTGACAAGTTGAAGTCACCGTGGTCCTTAGACACTTGGGATGTGGGCGCTGATCACCACGCTGTGCGCACGTTGCGCGTCGGTACCGGTGGAGCCGTGGGCTACTGCTCGGGTGCGCCTTCATCGATGTCGTTGGTGCGGTTGGGGCGCGCCTATTGCAATGCCAAGACCGCGCCTCTTAGATCGGAGACGCGGTGCTCCAGATCCGAACGCCAGCTCGGGAGGTCGTCGAGGCGAGCCGTGACCGCGGTGAGGGCCGCTGTCGGTGTCAAAACATGCAGATCTCAGGTAGGGGGTCCCAAGCAGTGCGTCTTAGGATCAATGGTAACAGGAGGCAAGGGACACAATGTTTACCCAGGTTCGGGCCCTCTCGATGGAGGTAAAACCCTACTCCTGCTGGATTAATATTGATGATATGGGTAGTACAAGAGTTGATCTACCACGAGATCAGAGAGGCTAAACCCTAGAAGCTAGCCTATGGTATGATTGTTGTTGTCTATTTCTATCGACTAGCCTGGCCTCGGTTTATATAATGCACCAGAGACCTAGGATAACAAGAGTCCTAGCCGAATACGCCGGTGGGGGAGGAGTCCTTGTCTTGATCGTCAAGTCTTGCAGAATCTTCCTTGTATGCGACAGCTGTCCGGACTGGCCCATGAGTATACGGCCATGGGGGTCCTCGGCCCAATCTAACAGATCGGGAGATGACATGGTGAGTACCCCCCTAGTCCAGGACACCGTCAGTAGCCCCTTGAACCGGTCTTCAAGTTTAGGGACGCTCCTCGATTCTTCCGAACCGTTCTTCATCTTCAGTCGTCGGTCTTGAAAACTAGTTCAACAAATCTTCTCATCTTCGATCTTGAGGATCGCCGAAATTCATTCGACAAGTTTATACGTCGGGTATCCGAGGAGCCCCTTTAAGTTTCCAGTCTTTATCAATGCCTTGTTATTTTTATGCCACACCTCGAGTTTGAAGTTGTTCTCGGGCGGCAACGTCCTCTTGCGTCCGAGCTCCAACACCGGACTGCATTCGAGGTATCTGTTGCAGCCGAGCAGCAATGCCGGACTGCTTCCTAGCTCTAACACCGGACTATGTATCCAAGCTTCAACGCCGGACTATATCCGAGCTCCAACGTCGGACTGTATCCGAGCTCCAACGCTGGACTATGTATCCGAGCTCCAACGCCGGACTGTATCCGAGGTGTCGTAAATCACCTTAGTTCAAAGAAGTTTGAAGGAGTTTAGCCGAGCTTAACGCCGGAAATGCCCTCTATGGAGCCAGCCACTAGCGCCCGAGCTTTATGCCGGACTGCTTCCGAGGTGGTGCACCACCCCGAATGTGGGCCGATTTTTGTCAATATTTTTGATTGGTGCAATTTATTCTCTGCCGAGATACATAGCCAGTAGCCCTCAAGGCGGGTATCGGTCTAAAACCCAAGATGCACATGAAGGATGACATAAGACCGCTGATCCCCGTAGCCGCTGAGACTCAGGTTGATTTGCAAAATCGGTCTGAGGATCAAGTCCAAGCTCGGCAGAATACTTCGGGACACAAAAAGCGGCGTGCTCAGTCCTCGAGACTCAGGTTGGGTGCGGCCGACCAATCTAAGGATCAAAATCTCCTCGGAAACTGTATTGCACTTAAAATTTTCTGCATAGAACAGGCAATACAGTAGCCCCCGAGACACTGGTCGGGTGGCAACACCAGATCAGGGGATCGATGTGCCCCTTTAATATTTGTAAATAATAAGCCCGAAGCCCAGTAGCCCCCGAGCCTTAATGCAGGCACGGGAGGCCGAATTAAGGATCGATATCCATAGTAAAATCACAAATTATGTGTAATGACTCTATGTATCCAAGTACTTTATGTCATTAATGCTCGAATCCGCATTGTACAAAACTTTCTTGACCGACCATCGGCTTCCACCTCCTCAGCCAATAGCCGAGGAGTGTTTGTCCTACTTTATAAAGCCTTTATGAGGGCAAAGATTTACAACAAACAAGGCAATCTGGCCATACGGTTTTATAAACAAAGGTACGCGGAGAGACATGTTATATTACTGTTTAATAGAAGAAATGTCTTCCAAAGAAAATAGTTCCGCTATCGGTTCCTTTCTTTGGGTTGTCATGCTAAGCATGATCATGAAACCTCAGCTCCAATGTAAGAGCAAAATATTGAGGATTTAGTTTGGGAGGCCAGTTAATAGCCCCCGATAGTGTTCGGCGACAGTCGAGGTCAAGCCGTAAACACTTCGGCCATTGTTATGAATGGCCCGTTGTCGGTGTCAAAACCGGCGGATCTCGGGTAGGGGGTCCCGAACTGTGCGTCTAGGCGGATGGTAACAGGAGACAAGGGACACGATGTTTTACCCAGGTTCGGGCTCTCTTGATGGAGGTAAAACCCTACGTCCTGCTTGATTGATATTGATGATGTGGGTATTACAAGAGTAGATCTACCACGAGATCAAGGAGGCTAAACCCTAGAAGCTAGCCTATGGTATGATTGTTGTTATTGCTGTTGTCCTACGGATTAAAACCATCCGGTTTATATAGACACCGGAGAGGGCTAGGGTTACACAGAGTCGGTTACAATGGTAGGAGATCTACATATCCGTATCGCCAAGCTTGCCTTCCACGCCAAGGAAAGTCCCATCCGGACACGGGACGAAGTCTTCAATCTTGTATCTTCATAGTCTTGGAGTCCGGCCGATGATGATAGTTCGGCTATCCGGACACCCCCTAGTCCAGGACTCCCTCAGTAGCCCCTGAACCAGGCTTCAATGACGATGAGTCCGGCGCGCATATTGTCTTCGGCATTGCAAGGCGGGTTCCTCCTCCGAATAATTTGTACAAGATTGTGAACACCAGGATAGTGTCCGGCTCTGCAAAATAAATTCCACATTCCACCATAGAGAGAATAATATTTGCACAAGTTCAATCTGCTGACGTATTTCGTGGCGTGACGTCACACCACAACCAAGCCTTTACTTGAATCGTTTTTATTATACCGCCTCAGCGCGTTTAGTGAAGCGGTTTCCTTGGCACGTCTTGTCGAAGCAGAGATCGTGTTCCCCTTATTCCGGGATTCTCATCAATACGGGCGTGGGTAACCCAACCGTGCCCGTTGCCACGCCCCCTCCATCGAAGGCGAGTTCTAAACAGTCATGGAGACGGCTCTTGGTATTCTCCCCCTTTATAATGAGACCAAGGCCCGTTCTTTTCTTCAATCCTCAATCGAACCCGCCCCTCGCCCCGAGTTCCAACACCCCGGGCTCCAGATTCGGGTACTTCGGACCTTCGACAATGTCCGGCTCCGACCTTCAGGGCCGGTGGATGCCCTCCTCCGTCATGGAGGAGGACGTGCTAAAGCTTAGGGACGCCAGGTACTTAACCTACGAGATTTCGCACAGGTAGCCTGCCCAAGGGCAAGTCATTCCTACCCCTGAGCCTGGTGAGAGCGTCGTGTTCGTACCTCACCTCCGTCGGGGTTTAGGCTTCCCGATGGATCCCTTCGTGAGGGGGCTCCTGTTTTACTATGGGCTGGAATTCCACGACCTGGCTCCGGAGTCTATCCTCCATATCTCATCATTTATTGTTGTTAGCGAAGCCTTGCTCCGCACTACCCCTCACTTTGGTTTGTGGCTCAAAACCTTCAATGTGGAGCCGAAGATGATTGAGGGGCGTCAGGCAGAGTGCGGAGGGGCGGTCATAAGCAAGAGGGCCGATGCTCCATGGCCCGAGGGCTCTTTTCAGGAGGAGCTCGGTTTGTGGCAACAGGAGTGGTTCTACATCACCGCTCCCAGGGGTAGCAGGCAGAGGCCGCCGCCCGCCTTTCGCCCGGGCCCTCCACTACGGCTGACATCGTGGGTCAATAAAGGGTTCGACTGGGGGCCGCCCAAGGACGTACCCCTATTGCAGGGCCGGATTCGAGATCTCCAAGAGAAGGAGATCAATCTGGTTGTAGTGACGCAGGTTATGCTGATTCGGCGTCTTCTGCCCTGCAAACGTCGCCCCCTCCGCCTGTGGGAATTCAATCCGGAGGGACCACGAGCTCTCCAACACTTTATGGGTACAAAACCCGTGGAGATGTACAAACTGTTCTTCGGATCACAAGAAGTGTGTCCGGACTTGACCGAGGACGCTGGCCTAAGCTGCAATCGCCCGGATACTCAAGTAAGTAGCCCTGTGACCGGACATATCATCCATTTATTTATCATGGGTTTGCTTTTTAACCAGCTATCCCTTGAACAGGAGTGGATAGCGCAAGCGAAACTGATACGGTGTCCGCCCCCTCCCTGAGACCACGCCGGGTCCCGTGTTAATCAAAATGTTGGAGGTTGCGCCTTCGGAGGAAGGCGAAGGGGGGAACAGGGAAACCACCACCTCTGTTAAGGAGGCTCTCAGTAAGGGGGGAATCAAGAATCCCTCCCTCCAGGGGGAGAAGAGGACCGCTTCCGCAAACCCGGAGGCCAAAGCCTCGAAGCGGGGAAAGAAATCTACACCGGAAGGTCCTGCGCCGGGAGGAGTCCCGGCCGTACAGTCTCCTCAAAGGAATCAGCCCTCTAGTGAGCCGTAAGTAGAAAGAAGGGAAGTTTTACAATAAAAACGCAATCCTATTTTATTTCTAAGGATAACCGAAGTTTTTACCTTGTAGTTCGGATCTCAGCCCTTCCCAGCAGAGCTCATCCTCGGGGGACCTTCGTCCGGAGATGATGGAGAGCGAAACGCCTCCATTTGCCGACCCATCAGGCGGGGCGGACGACCCTGAGGTGTCGTCACGGAGGGTCTCCCCGAGTCCGGCGGGGCCTGGGAGTTCGGCACCCACTGGCGTGCGGCCGGTGGAGCTACTGGGTTTGCTCGAGAGGGCGTCTCTCTCAGAAGATCACCTTTCATTAATGAGTGCGGTGATTGAAAGGATCTCATCTGCCGAAAGCGGGTTACATGAGGCCGTCGGAAGTTTACTGAAGGGGTTTGAGGTACGCAAAAAAATGACATACCTTGTGACAGTGTTGCACATAGGGTGCGCCCTGTATAGATAGTAGCCCCTGAGACTCGGTATGTTGTCGAAAGCGACAGCGTGCCGAGGATCATAATCTTAGTTACGAAATGTCGCCTTTACTATGCAGGTGGCGGAGCATTCGGTGGCCAGCCGGACTGATAGAGTTGCCGAACTGAAGCGGCAACTCGACGTTGCGGATGCGGACATCACGCTGGTCAATAAACGACTTGACGAGTCGCAAGGTAAATGGTGTTTCCGCGGTCACCTGGTAAGGGAGCTGACGCCCACTCCTTACAACGTGTATGCTTGATGCAGATGGTGCCGCTGCTGTGGAAGACCTTCGGGCGGAGCTTGCTCGAGCCAAGGACCAAGCCAAAAAAAGTGATGCGGCTGCCTTGAAGGCAGCGGAGGGGCTAAAAGCCGAGAAGGCTGCTCACTGCCAAAGCAGGGAGGAGATGGACGCAATGGCCATGAAATTAAAAGATGCTACCGACCGCTATGAGGTTCTTGAAAGAGAACGCCAAGCGGAGCAAGAGGACCTGAAGAAGGCCACCGCCGAAGCCAAGGATGCCCGTTCTGCAATGCGGGCTATAAAGGAGGAACTGCGTCAGGCCGGAGACATGGTGGCTGGAAAGCCCTTCCTGTTACGTAGGAAATTCACGGATCCGAGGTATGCTCAGTTGGGCCAGCTGTGGAGTTCGGAGGATCCCTATCTGGATTTGGCGGTGAGTGCGGCGGACGCAGTTCGGCATTTCCGAAGTCAGAAGGATCATCAAATGGAAGAGCTGTTTTGGTCTCAATTCCATAGTCCGGAGCGTCCACTGCCGTTGACCGATCAGTTAGCTGAGTGGGCTAAGCTGAATAGATTGTCCGGACTAGCCATGACGGATGTGGTGGCTCATCTATGGCCGGAAAGGCCCAAGCCGAAAAGTTATTTTGGTTTATTGCAGCAATTCCTTGGGGCGGTGCCGCATATCAAGGCGATGAAGCAGTTGGCCTGCATAGAGGGTGCACGGATGGCTCTTGCCCGTGTTAAGACATACTGGGTGGAGATGAATGCCACCGATGTTGCGTCCCGGGGTTCGGACGAGAGCCGATTACCCACCGAGCACTATTTTGAGGAAGTCCTGCCAGGCGCTCGTTTAATAGAGTCGCAGTGCTCGAAAAATTTCATGTTCAAATGACGTGTATGATTTGTGAGATCATATTTATAATATAACGACTTTTTATACTTGTGCGTTCAAGTATTGAAATATCTCCTGTGCGGCCGTTAATGTATATGTATGTATAACCTGAAAGATGGCAGTCTTTGGCTTCAGCCCCCACGCACATAGTGCGGGGGTTTTGCAAAAAAAAGCGCATTTTCACACTTAATCCAACGTCTTGGTCCTTTGAAGGAGGTGATAGCGTAGCAAACTAGGCAACCGGACTATAATGCTTTATCACTTTCACTTAGCCATAGGAGCTTGATGGTGGGGCTACGATATAGCCCCTAGAGGCACCGCGCTCTCCAAACTCGGGGCGCGTGTGTGCCTGACCGGGAAGCGGTCCTTCGTCGAAGCGGAGGAATTCTAAACATTCCAATAGTCGATCGAGTGGTTGACCAGTCTCTCGCTGTATCATGACAGTCAGTTTTCGGCTTTCTCTACTGAGGTGCTCGCCCGGCCGAACCGGGGCACAATCGCAGTAGTTCTCCTGGTGCCGCGTTAGCCGATGGAGCGGAACGTAAGGCAGCAAAACACAGGAGCCGGGCAAACCCAACATTTGACCAAAGACATGATTCGGAGCTGATGCATATAAGGCCTAACTCGAGACGCCGAACACTCCCTAAGGTATTCGGACTTTATGATAACGGGCAGAACAGTGCCCTAAGCCCCTAATGTCCAGGCACAGGCGAAAACTTCTGACGCGGCCGATGCCAAAACGCCAGCCTCCTCCTCGGTTATGGTAGGAAACCGGGGGATGAGTATCAACAAGAGACAGTAAGAAAGGTTTACGCAGGGTCTTAATCTAAAAAGAATCCTTGTAACGGGTCCCTGCTGCACGTCTGCGCCTGTGTCTCCGTTGTGCTGTATCCTGGACGGGTGTAGCACGTGATTCATCTTTAAAAGAGAAGAATTTAGTTTGGAAAAAATATCGTGCGAAAGGTGTATTTAAAACAAAGTATGATTTGGAAAGATTGAGCTTTGTTGGCTCTCATTGTTTATACGTGCAGCCCCTTGTAAAGAGGTGTACGGCTGGGAAGCCCCTTGTTTATTTATTCCGGACTCGCCTAACCGTGTCCGAGGTCTGAATGACCTATTTTTAGGTGCTTTCATCAGCAAGGTTGGATTAATGTGCGGTTGTTAAGGCAGTCTCACGTTTTCCGTGGTCGAGGAACACTCGAAGTTTCCCTTTAATGGCATGATGCCGCGTGGATCGGGCACCTTGTGTGCAAGAGACGCGTAAATGCGGTATTGCAGTAAAGCGGGCAAAAGCTTCGCGTCCCAATAGTGCTTGATGGCTACTCTTGAATGGGGCGATATGGAAGATTAGCTTTTCGCAACGGAATTTGTCGGGTGAACCGAACACAACTTTTAGTAGTACAGAGCCTGTACACTTGGCATAAGGGCCTGGCCTCACTCCTTTGAAGGAAGTGTTGCTATGGCGAATTTTGGTAGGGTCTATCCCCATTCTGCGGATGGTGTCCTGGTATAGCAGGTTTATATCGCTTCCGCACAGTTTATCACATGAAGTGAGTTCACTGTTTTGACCTCTAGTGGGAAAGTCTTCTGTGCTCCGGTCTGCTGCCTATGGGATTCGCTATCGTCTTTGCTTGGTGTGTCGAGCCCCTTGTGTTCGGCGTTAAGTCGACCGGACTGTTTGAAGACCCAACCATCTCTGTGGGTATGGTTTGCAGGCTTCCCGGGGGTACTGTGGATTTGACATATCCTATCCATGATTTTGTTTAGGTTGGATAGCTCGTCACTGTTGTCCTTAAGGGGCATTGTTTTGTTATTTGGCCGGGAGCTTTTGAATCCGGCGTTGACCGCCGTGCTATTTGGGCCGCCATCTTTATTCCTACGCTGATCTTTTCTGCGTCGTGGTTTCCCGTTTCCATCCCTGACCTCGGATGTACTCGGGTCGCTGGTGCTGCATCTTACTAGCCAGCTGTCTTCTCCCGCGCAAAAGCAGGTCATGAGGCTTGTTAGTGCGGCCATTGTTCTAGGTTTTTCCTGGCCGAGGTGTCTGGCGAGCCATTCGTCTCGGGCGTTATGTTTAAAGGTTGCTAAGGCTTTGGCGTCTGGACAGTCGACTATTTGGTTCTTTTTGGTGAGGAACCTGTTTCCAGAATTTGTGTGCTGACTCCTCGGGCTGCTGAGCTATGTAACTTAAATCATCTGCGTCCGGGGGGGCGGACATAAGTTCCCTGGAAATTTGCTCGAAACGCATCCTCAAGCTCTTCCCAACTTCCAATGGTATTTTCTGGGAGGCTTTTGAGCCAATGCCGAGCTGGCCCTTTGAGCTTGAGGGGTAGGTGTTTTATGGCGTGGAGATCGTCTCCTCTAGCCATATTTATGTGTAGGATATAATTCTCAATCCAGACTCCGGGGTCTGTTGTTCCGTCATATGCCTCTATGTTTACGGGCTTGAATCCCGCTGGAAATTCATGATCCGGTACCTCGTTGGTGAAGCATAGTGGGTGTGCGGCGCCCCTGTATTTAGGTGTGCCGTTATCTTCGCACACTCGGCGGATTGTGTTTCTTCCTGAAGCCTTCTTTTTTGGCCCATAGATGGACCTTACTGGGCCATCCTTTTTGCTAGGATCTTTATTTGGGAAATGTGCCGGATTGTGTGCGGCGCCGCTTGCCGCTCTTGGACAGTTATCTGGTCGTTTACCCGGCCAGGCGGCCTCTTTCTTTTTTGACTGTGGGGGCTCTACGGCCTCCTCGTCAAATTCAGGCAACAGTTTGCGCTTCGGATAGCTCTTTGTGTGGTGACTATCGCCGTACTTATCTGCGGTCTTGAGTACTTTGCTCCATCTCATTCTGAGTATGTCTTCCGCCGTTTTGAGCTTCCGTTTTTGCTTCTTCAAACTCCTTGCAGTGTCGACGAGTCTTCTGTGAAGGTTCTTATGCTCTAGTGATGTGTCCGGCGTGAGATCGCCTGGACTAGTGTTTTCGCCGGGAATGGGTTGCTCGTCCACTGGGTCGCCCTGCTCTACGGCTGGGTCTGTATGGGTGCTGTTGTTATCGAGGCGGGACTTCGGGCGGCGCTTGCGTCGCCGTTTTTGTTGTTTTTCAGGGGAATTATCCTTCGCCGCGTCCCGTTGTTCCTCGTCATCACTTCCTTTTGGTGTATCCACCATGTATACGTCATGAGTTGAGGTGGCTTTCCAGTGCCCAGTAGGCGCTGGTTCTTGGTCGTCTCCGGCATCGTCGTCCATACCGTCGATGTCGTCGGAGTCGAAGTCTAGCATGTCGGTTAAATCATCGACAGCAGCTACTAAGTGGGTGGTGGGTGGGTCTTGAATTTCTTCGTCGTCCGTATCCCAGCCGTCCTGACCGCAGTCCGGCCAGGGCTCTCCTGATAACGAGAGATATTTTAGCGAGCTCAAAACATCGCCAAAAGGTGAGTGTTGAAAGATGTCCGCAGCGGCGAACTCCATGATCGGCCCCCAGTCGGATTTGATTGGTGGGGGCATGGGAGGTTCGGAGTCCGGCAAGGAGTCCGGCACCTTGGAGTCGCGAGCTTCAGAAGGGACAAAGTCAGTATTCGGCTCTATCGCCGTAGAGGTTGCAGCCCTCGAGGCGGTGTCTAACCATCCGTCCTCGATCTGCACGGCCGGCTCTGAATCAAGGGTTGGAGCGGACTCGTGTGCGGCCTCCAGGGCACTGTCCGGCAGTAGAGCTAAATCATGCCCATCGTGACAGTGCGGCACGCTCGGCTGTGGCTCGAATCCATTGAAGATCAAGTCTCTGCGGATGTCAGCCGTGAAGTTCAGACTTCCAAATCTGACCTGACGGCCAGGGGCGTAGCTTTCGATCTGCTCCAGATGGCCAACCGAATTGGCCCGCAGTGCAAAGCCGCCGAATACGAAGATCTATCCGGGGAGAAAAGTCTCACCCTGGACCGCGTCGTTGTTGATGATCGAAGGAGCCATCGAGCCTATCGGTGACGACACAAAGGAACTCTCAATGAAAGCACCAATGTCGGTGTCAAAACCGGCGGATCTCGGGTAGGGGGTCCCGAACTGTGCGTCTAGGCGGGTGGTAACAGGAGACAAGGGACACGATGTTTTACCCAGGTTCGGGCCCTCTTGATGCAGGTAAAACCCTACGTCCTGCTTGATTGATATTGATGATGTGGGTATTACAAGAGTAGATCTACCACGAGATCAAGGAGGCTAAACCCTAGAAGCTAGCCTATGGTATGATTGTTGTTATTGTTGTTGTCCTACGGACTAAAACCATCCGGTTTATATAGACATCGGAGAGGGCTAGGGTTACACAGAGTCGGTTACAATGGTAGGAGATCTACATATCCGTATCGCCAAGCTTGTCTTCCACGCCAAGGAAAGTCCCATCCGGACACGGGACGAAGTCTTCAATCTTGTATCTTCATAGTCTTGGAGTCCGGCCGATGATGATAGTTCGGCTATCCGGACACCCCCTAGTCCAGGACTCCCCCACCCGTCGTTTAACGTCGTCATCGGATCGCCGACCAGTTTACCCTTATTGTGACAGTCAGTTTTCGGCTTTCTCCACTGAGGTGCTTAACCATGTGAGCTAGAAGCACAATCGCAGTGGTTCTCCCTTTGCACACCTAGCCGAACAAAGCGGAACATAGGAGGCAAGCGCAGGAGCCGGGCAACCCAACTATTGACCGAAGACACAATTCGAAACCAATGCATATATAGCAATATCCGAGAATGTTTTTGCCGAATCTCTAAAGGTGTCCGGCGTTGCACTGCGAGACTTGTGCTGAAAACACACAAATAGTTTAAAAGTGCCATGGGCTCGAAAAGCCAAAAAACTTATTCAAAAGGTTAATGTCCGAACTAGATCAAGTGTTCGGTGCCAATCCAAAAATTGGACTTTAGAAAAAAAAAGGTGCTTCTGCCGTGCTTTAACATGACACATCCTATCTCAAAACTTCAAGCAGGTCAGCCTACGGCTTCAACCTCCTATCCCGAAGGCGGACTACTTCTTACTAGGCCAGTTTAGCAAACTAAACTCTAGCGGCTTTGAGAGAGAAATTAGGCTCCCCGGCTAGTGACCGCACACTCGTGTCCAAAAAAGGAGTGATAAATAATAATAAAAACTTTGCAACGACTAAGAAGAAAAACACTTATCATGAAACGGCTCATATAAATTTAAGAGCCCCCAAGTGACTTGGGTAAAAGAATGATTGCATGTACCGAAGTACTTATATCATATCTATGTTCAACCGAACTTTAAACGCGTCTTAACCGACCGTCGGCTTCTCCCTCTTCGGTCAAGGACCGAAAAGTGTTATGTACTCCCTCTGTCAAGAATATCGACGGTGTTTCCAATAACCAGGCAATCAGGCCATAAGGCTATAACAGACAGAGCGCGCTCAGGGAACTTATGCTATATTACTGCAAAGAGTAAGAAGCATCTTCGAAGAAAATAGTGCCCCCACCGATACCTTTCTTCGGTGCTCATTGTTATTATGAGACTTGTGCAATAGATTTTTTGTACTCATGAGTTCCGTTGTGTGCCGACCATGATTGAAAACAATAAGAGCGCTAGCTTTCGGCTTCACCCAATCTGAGGTCCGGCTCGGGTGACCCGATCGTGACAATCGTAGAGGTGCTCCCTTTACTCCCTAGCCGAACAATCGGGAACATAGGGGTAAGCACAGGAGCCAGGCAACCCAGCTTGCAAATCGCTTAAGTCAATATGGTGCATATTGTGGCGTAATACACGAACAAGGAACAAAGCCGTACAAGTATAACCATATGCAAGAGGAAAAAACTTCATGAAGGAAGCCCCCAGGTAAATGGGGTATTTGAATTTGTGCGTCACAAACAAAGTTTGGACAAGGAAATTTTTACAAGCAACTTTTTTCCAAAAAAGTATAATGCTTGGCCGAGCCGAACACAAGTTAAAAATTTAAAACTTTGAGCATGAAGACAACTTAGCTGGTTAATGTGTTCGGTATTGATGACGCAGTCCGAGCTTGATGCGGGACAAGGTTCCATCCCCGAGCCGGTCCCGAGGTGGCGGAGGAAAGAGCTCGGCACTCCGAAGTGGTGACATAACGGTCAATGCAGGACAGCAGGGTGATGCCGAAGTCCCCGGCATGGGGTAATGAAGTGTTGACGAAGCCACCCGTCCAGCCGAGGTGACACCAAAGGATATAGTCCGGCTGGATCATTTTCTTGTGCACAAAAAATAGTGCAAACCAGAGATAATAGTAATAATAAAAAAATCGTTGCATAACAAATAATTTATGCAAAGTGAGTAATAAACGAAATATGGCCTGGCGCCGAAGTCAATGTCGATGCAGGGCGGTGGCGTGATGCGGTAAAGGCATGGCAAGGCCTGAATTCACTTGTCGGTTCGAGTTCCGGATGCGGCGTTCGCCGGACTATGTACGGAAACTGACCAAACCACCATGCAACCATCGTTAATGCGGCCACCATTTGATAGACCTGCGTACATATGACGGACAAACCAGAGTAATAATTCATTGGGAAAAATGAACCCTAACAAGCAAAAAATACTAGGATTAATAGCACCTGGCTTATTTGTTGTAGCAATCCAAAGAAAGGTGATTCCAAAAATTGGGACTCGATCCGCACACCTATCGCCTGATGGGCGATAAAGCAACGGCATGTCGATGCTGACAAAGGTTGGCTCGCCGAGGCAAAGCCCTCGGTCCAGCTAACGTGACGGAGCTGGTCGGCCAGCGACGCCGAAGTTTTCGGAGTAGGTTGATGAAGAGATGATGAAGCCCCCGGTCCAGCGATGTAGGTCGTGACGTGGTCGATGCCGGCTTGATGAAGTTTCCGTGTGGCGATGCAGGTGTGCCCGCTCCGTGTAATCCGTGGGGCGGCGATGTTGGTGACGATTTATCCTTCGCGATGCCGAACTATTGTTCGGCTGGCCGAGATGATGATCCGAAGAAATTGATCTCGGCTCAACAAAGCGACGACGTGTCTAACGCAGGTCGGCCGCCATGGAGTGATGTTGTCGGGATAGTTTGACACCGGCGCGACGGTGAAGTTCGTATTGCAAGAATACTTTTAATACTACTGGGATGTGTTTGAGAATAAAACAGAACACCCCATACGAAAACTTCCTTCAAAAGGGATGTCCGAGATCCCGTTCATAAAGAAGATGAATTCGGGTCGGATTCGTTCTCGCGCAGAAAACAGATCCAAAAAGTGATGCACTAGTCGGAAGTTTCCCGGAGTTTGGACTTTCGGATCGAGTTGAATGTTTGGCAGGTGGTAGATATGGGAATTGCGCAGCAAATCAACGGTTGGATCCTCCAAAGGACATCCGAGCTAGATGCTGGATACCACGCCCTAAACTCGTCCAGGTTCTCGTCCAGATTCAACAAGGCTCCGGTATATCGGAGATTGCCGGAGATTCCTCCATCGAAACTCGACGAAATTTTTGCAGGGTTGTTGTAGACTTAATTCCGCATAATTCCATCGAAGTAATCGTTTAAGCGACACTCGAGGAGGCGGTGGCGGCGGATACAAGTTTGTTGTCCAGAAAAATAGCACGGTCGCCTGAGGGCAATGTTGACGTTGAGCCCCCGAGCTCCATGGATGACTCCTCCATGATCTTGATAGAGATCGGAGTTGGTGTTGATGAAGGCCTTCATCCGAACATGACGATCGGAGGTAGGGCACAGTCCTCGGTCAAACCAAGGTGACCAGTCGAGCTGGTGACGAAGAAGCCGACGTCGCAGTTGACCTGCAGTCGAGCCATTGATCCTTTCGCCAATCACACAGCGGAACTCTCAATGAAAGCACCAATTTCGGTGTCAAAACCGGCAGATCTCGGGTAGGGGGTCCCAAGAAATTGCGTCTTAGGATCAATGGTAACAGGAGGCAAGGGACACAATGTTTACCCAGGTTCGGCCCTCTCGATGGAGATAAAACCCTACTCCTGCTTGATTAATATTGATGATATGGGTAGTACAAGAGTTGATCTACCACGAGATCAGAGAGGCTAAACCCTAGAAGCTAGCCTATGGTATGATTGTTGTTGTCTATTTCTATCGACTAGCCTGGCCTCGGTTTATATAATGCACCAGAGGCCTAGGATAACAAGAGTCCTAGCCGAATACGCTGGTGGGGGAGGAGTCCTTGTCTTGATCGTCAAGTCTTGCAGAATCTTCCTTGTATGCGGCAGCTGTCCGGACTAGCCCATGAGTATACGGCCATGGGGGTCCTCGGCCCAATCTAACAAATCGGGAGATGACGTGGTGAGTACCCCCTAGTCCAGGACACCGTCAGCCGCGGTGTTGGCTTCCATCGCCGTGGATAGCTTGTCGAGGTAGGTTTTTACGGCGGGATCCATTGATTCGAGTAGTTGGCGGCCGTGGCGAATCCCTCTGGTCTCGATGAGATGAGCCAGATCGGGATCAGGGGAAGGGTGGTGAGTGGCGATTGATACCAGATGTTAGGAGCAGCGAGGTGGATCGATCTATTATCTCAGGAATCACTTGAGTTGCGATTAAAAGTTGGGATACACGAATCGACAGACAAAGAGGGAAACTAGGAGGGGAACTAGGGTTCGTGCCGCCGCCGCCGTTTTTGATCCACTGGATGGGTAGCGAAGGGGAAAGAGTCTGGCTTAAGTACGGTAAGAGATGGGTTGGGCCGTCAACGCCACTCTGGGCCGAAGAAGCGGGGGTTGTTGCGCCTGGCGTGGTCAGGCCGCACCAGGGTCTTGCACCGATTTAAGAGTAGTTCACTACTGCAATAAAAAGAAGAGAATTCTAATTGACGATTCCAATTTGTTTTGAATTTTGCAGCCTGTGATGGGGTCGGCTCGTCAGGGGCGTTGACAGGTTGGTGTTAGTTGAGCAGATCATAACATGCCGTACCAACTGCTAGCAGGCAGTTCAGCAAACCCGACGTTGATTTGATTTGCTTTCCGCGAACTGCCAACGGACCAAAGTCATGGCAGGGTATGCGCTTTAGTTTGGGTAAAATGAGCTTGTGGTAAGGTGTGTGTTTTTAACAGGACGAAAGTTTCAGTTTGAGAAAGGCCTGGTATCTTGCCGATTAGCAGCACAAGTTAGTGTGCTAGCCGGCACAGGTTCAAGCCTCACCTCTACCAATTAAATTTGAGCATAGTTCTTCCTATGCTCAACTCATTTTGTATGTGCTTCTATCTATGGCGTGTGGAGCCACGGGCATATGTGGACTCTGGTCTCTGGGTGCAGCTGATGGGAGATAGCATGAGTTATGTTCAATCGATATGAATGGCAGTCCAGTAGTCTTATTGGCATCTAATTAATTGTCTGTAGTAATAGCATCGGTGAAGCTTGAGGCGTCATGTAATCTTATTATCACCTGATTTTTTCTGGCCTCACCCTATACCTGGTTTGTACATGTTCTGGTGTGAGATGTTTGGATCCTAAAACTTTAAATTAATACTCCCTTCATCCCAGAATAAATGTTTTGAGCTTAGTACAACTTTATACTAAAGTTAGTACAAAGTTGAGACACTTTATTTTAAGACGGAGGGAATATAAAGTTGCCGTGCATCAATTGATTCAAAGGCCACGGTTCTATTTTCTTCTTCTTCAAAGCATCAAAGAGACATTCCTCAAATTCTATTCAATGGACAAAGCCCACCAACCATTTGCTTCCCTCAAAGGCCTCCAACAAACCACGTGGTGGTCCTTCTTCCAACTCCCTCCCAAAATAATTTAGCCCTCAAAGGATCCACATTCTCGAAACAGGCTCCTGCCCACTTTTACATATAAAGCACCGAACCAAATGGTACACAGCCAAACGATACAAAATGGTGATGTAGCTCTCTTACAAAGCAGATCTTAGGATACTCGGACCACGTAGAATGCAGGCGACTACGCTACCGACAGAGAACACATGACAATCTAAGTACAACGCGACGCTACAACCTAAGACACCTAAGCTCCTCGATGACACCCTCAAGAGAGAACACATTGCAAAGCATCGTCGCTGCCTAGCCACACTGGACTAGGATCTTCACCCGAAACTTTGGCGCAGACAGAAGATCCACGACCACGTCTTCAAGAAGATAGCGGCGCCAGTGAGCGTTGTCGTCACCGGCGCAAACACACAAACCTTTAGCTCGGCACCTCACGTGTGTCACCACGAGGTCACTAGAGCAAGCACGATGTGCTTAGACCCCCAGATCCAGATCTCGGTGACGCAAAACAGAGGACATGCACGAGCCACCAATTGCTACCCCTCTCATTGCCCACACGACCAGAGAAAAGAGAAAAACAAAAAAATTGAAGGAAAAAGGAAAACCAGTTGTGGAACCTTCTAGAAGGTTCCCAAAACCCGTAAAAACCGGCTGGGGATCCTCTAGCTGGAACCTGAAACATGTACGTACCCTATAGATGGGCCGGCCCAAATCGCTTGCTTGGTCGTCCCACCTGTGCGATTCGCCGACTGTTTGACGCAGAACGCGTGAAATAAGGTTTTCCCTACACCTGTACCCACTGGCGGAGTGTTGAAGAGCTCCTCGCCGGCGCCTTATGCGCCAGTTGAGGAAACCAGTGCCCGCGCGCCTAGCTATGTGGTCCGGCACAAGAACGAGCCGACGAGTTCACGCATGATACGCGCTTCCCGAGCTTTCTCTGCTCGATCGTTTCATGGTTGACTTTCGAACAAAAAAAATCCAAAATTTCAGAAAATAGAATTCCAAAATGGAATGCTCATGGATTCTAAAAAGTTCACGGATTTAAAAAAAATCATCAAACTTTAAAAAAATTCCATGAATTTCCAAAAAGTTCACCGATTTTAAAAAGTTCATGAATTATAAAAAAAGTTCATACTTTTTTAAAAAGTTTATAATATTTTGAAAAAGTTCATTGAATTTGAAAACAGTACATCAATTTGAATAAAGTTCAGAGATTTTGCAAAAACAATCATGACTTTGAAAACAATTCATCGATTTTGAAAAAAGTTCATCCACTTTCAAGAAAAAGTTCATAAATCAGAAAAAAGTTCATCTACTTTCAGTAAAAATGTTCACAGACTTCTTTCGGAAATGTTTTTCACGAATTTGAAAAAGAAAGAAAAACTGAACAGAGAAAAAAAAAGGAAGAAAGAAGAGGACGAAGAAAAGGCAAAACAACCCACCATGTGAACACATGAGGTTAGTTGGTTGCGTGGTTATGGCGTACTAATGTGTATTTTCAAACGGGCGCCTGCAACACACCTAGCTGGGCCGGGCCATTTCTATGTTTTCTTTGTCCTGTTTCTAGTCACGTAAAAAAAGGTGTTGTAACCAGGGTTCGGAACTTGTGACTCTATTGTTGCAACGGCTATGACCTAACCACCACGCCATCGCCCCGCATTTGCAGTGGTACCTCGCTTTTGTCTTTTATATGTTCTCCAGTTCTATTTTTTCTTATCATTTTTTGTAATGTGTGGTTTTTATAAATTTGTGTACCTTTTTTTCTAAATTGATGCACTTTTTGAAATTTAGATGATTTCTTTCCAAATTTGATGAACAATTCCCAAATATGATGGACTTTTTTCAAAATCATGACCTTTTTTCATAGTCGATGAATATTTTCAAATTTGTGAACTTTTTCAATAATTGATGAACTTTTTTGAGAAAATTGCGAAAAAAAATTCAAACCCGATGATTTTCCTGTAATGGATGTACTTTTCTAAATTTATATGAACTTTTTTTCAAAATCGATGAATGTTTTCTCAAATGGATGAACCTTTTTTCATAATCGACGAACTTTTTCCATGTTTTCAAATTTAAACAAAATTTGATGATCTTATTTCAAATTATATGAACTTTTTTCAAAATCCATGAATTCCTTTTCAATTTCGATGAACTATTTTCAGATTTGATAAACTTTTTCAAAACCGATGAACTTTTTGTCAAATCGGATGAACTTTTTTTAATTGCTCGAACTTTTTTTCAAATTGGATGAACTATTTTTCAAACTCGGTGAACTTTTTTTTAATTACGAAGAACTATTATCAAATTGGATGAATTTTTTTCAAATTCGACGAATATTTTCAAATTTGATGAACTTTTTTCAAATTTGTGAACTTATTTCGAAATTTCATGACTTATTTCAATTTTGTGAAGTTTTCTCAAATTTATGAACTCTTTTGAACTTGTACGAATCTTTTTAATTTTTTGACAATTTGTGTTTTACAAAAGTTCCTTGAATTTATTTTCAAAGTTTACGTTTCTTTTCATATAATTTATATAAGGTATTTATAATAGTATATCTTAATGTTGTACTAGGAGAATCTCAAATAGAGCCCTTCCCTGAGATTTGTCTTGACGGGGTGGTCGGTCTAGTGTTTATTGCGACTTGCGTTTGTTGTTGGCGAGAGGAGCTAGCTACTGAGTACGGCCTAATTGCAGAGTCAATTTTAAATTACAATGTAGAGCGATATATATGTTTTTTATCTCAAAAATTTCCAGCAATTCTAGGAAAGAAAATGTGAATGATTTTCCATAAAATATTTGAATCATGTTTGAAAATCTTGAATAAATTTTGAAATTGGAGCAAAATTTAAAAACATGACAAATTTTGAAAACATGACTTTTTTTTGACATTTCCAAACCATTACTGATTTTTGATTTACGATGAGTAGTGTTTCAAATATACATTGGACATATACGTGGAATAGTTTGAAAATACAAATTGAACATTTTTGTGAGATACGCTGAATAATATTTAAATACAGGTGGAACAGATTATTAATATGTATTTATCATTTTTGTAATATATGTGGAACCATTTTTTAATGCACATTGAGCATTTTTGTGATTATGCGTTGAACAATATTTAAATTTACGTTGTGGGGACAATTCTGGGCTGTGGTTATTTGTGGCCCAGGTTAGATGCTGGATGTAGGGAGGAGCCGAGCGCTACGTTGGTTCATAGGAGGATCAGCGCGTGACGAGCAATGCTTCGTTGACCCATCCCCGTTCCCCAGGTCGCCCGCCCATGTGAGTGACTGCTGCCACTTCCAGGTCTTCTTCCTGCTTCCTCCTCTCAACTGCTCCTCCCCGTCTCCACTCCACTAGTCCCCTGCTACTCCCCTAACCCCCTGAGCAACTGCTCGAGTCCCCTCCCAATCTAGTCCCCAAATCCAGATCTCCTTACTCAGATCGTTTCTCAAATCAAGCAGTCGCAAGTGAGTATAAGTGGATCTGCAGGCTGTAGCTGCAAATTCGTGAGGGGTGGCGATTTAGTCTTCAAGTTGCAAGCTGGGAGCAACGATTCGAAAAGCTACTGTAACAGGTACGTATGCCACATGTGGATTTAAAATTTGCCATTCTATCTTGACATGTAAATTGCAGACCACCTTTAATTCTTTACTAGTAGTTTAGATTGCGTTCACTGACACTGCGAAACAAGCGAGCTGGATCTAAGCTGCTGCTAGCGAAGAAAAAATCCAGGTTCCACCACCGGATCCCCGTCAATAGGTACGACCCCATCTGCTCCTGCCCTGCTTCCATCTCTCTCGTATGCTGCCGGCTGGGCCGGTTTGTAGCTTTTCCAGTGCAGTAATACTTGGGCTTACTCCGATTAATCCTTCTTTTCATAGCGTAGATTGACGACGCAAATTTAGCTGTTCGCTGTCAGTTCAGTGGACGACCTGACCTCCACGTAGAATTGACAGGGCGAGCACAGAGCCCATGGAGGGTGCTCTGGTGAGTGTGGCGACGGGGACCCTGAAACCCGTCCTGGGGAAGCTGGCTTCTCTGATGGGCGACGAGTACAAGCGTCTCAAGGGGGTGCGCGGCGAGATCAAGTTTCTGACCGATGAGCTTACTGCCATGCATGCCTTTCTCCTGAAGATGTCAGAGGAGGAGGATCCTGATGTACAGGAAAAAGTTTGGATGAATGAGGTGCGCGAGCTGTCCTACGGCATGGAGGACTCCATCGATGACTTCATGAAACATGTAGATGACAATGACACAAAGCCAAGCAGCTTCATGGAGAAGATCAAGAACTTGTTGGGGAAGATGAAGACTCGCCATCGGATTGCAAACGAGATCCTAGATTTGAAGAAACGTATTATCGAGGTGGGTGAGAGGACTGCAAGGTACAAAACTCGTGATGCCTTCTCCAAAACCGTCAATGTGACCGTTGACCCTAGAGCTCTTGCTATCTTTGAGCATGCCTCAATGCTCGTTGGAATGGATGAACCGAAGGCAGAGCTAATCAAACTCTTGACTGAAGAGGATGGATGTGCATCGACACAACATCAACAAGTGAAGATGGTCTCTGTCGTTGGATCTGGAGGAATGGGCAAGACAACTCTTGCAAACCAAGTGTATCAAGAGCTCAAAGGCAAACTCAAGTGTCGGGCTTTCGTGTCAGTGTCACGAAATCCAGACATCATTAATATTCTAAGAACTATTCTTGGTGAAGTTACCGGGCAACTTTATACTGATACAGAAGGAGGGAGTGTACAACAACTCCTCGCCAATATCTCCAACTTCCTTGTAGACAACAGGTACTATCTCTACTCCTTTTTTTGCTTCTCGCCCTCAAATGTATACAATAAGTTATTTGGATGTGTCTCATGAAAATTATAAACGTAAAATAGTCATTAGAATTGTTTTCTTGATATAATTATATTTTAATTTTGAATATTCTGCAAGAAAAGGTAATGGTTAGATGTTTGTATTGTTGATGTTCAAACAACAAGTAAAATAGAATGGTGAGACCTTGTGATTATATCGACAACCAATCCTAAGAATCTTCCCTAATTGTATGATTTCCATGACATAGCCACTCAATTTTTAATCTCCTGATCTTTGGATTTGCATGCACGCACATGGATTCTTGGTTCGGGTCAGTGACACTACTATTTGATCATCATGTCCTGATCATGCATCTCCTGAACATATATACTAAAAAACACTGATATGGGGACACGGACATGATGATACATAATCTCCCATAAGCTGTCATTTGTATTATAATTTCCATGAGCCCCAGTTGAGTATTAATATGCCTTTTGTATTATATCCAAAACATGACCGCTCCATTTCAAGTCACCCTATGACACATACGAGTTTTCGATCGTCACGTCTTGATCCATCATCCATGCATCTTTTCAACATATATTCTCTCTGGTCTCTAGAAGTGGTTTTACATATAGATAGAGTCAACTTTCAAAACTCTGACTACCAATCTCTTTTAGAATATTTAGATTACAAACTTGAAATTCATTTGTGCATTAGTCCAAAAAATGCTTTCATAATATTTAAATTTCAAGTTCAGTTAATATATTAAAATATAGAGGGCAATGTTGTATTTTGGATAATGTGCCAATGCTAAAAATGTTGTCTTTTTTGAGAATAAAAAACTGTAATATAAATTAACTTTCCCATCTTAATCGTGTACACGCTTATATCGTTTTGAGGTTCCTAGAGTTCTCAAAATGTTATAAAACAAGCTCATGAATGTCGTGTGTTATAGAACATGTGAACCTACAAACTTTCTTTTAAAAATTCCTGCATTATGACCCCAAAATTTTCATTGTTTTTGTTTAAGATATAAATGGTCATATTTTTAGATAAAATTATGCAGGTTCACGTGATATGGCGTACACAATGTTTGTGATTTTTTATTAACTTCTAATTTTTTAGTGTAGCTAAAAACAAGATGAGAGCTTGCGCTCTTGAGAGTAAAAATGAGCAATATCGTGGTCTTTTATCTCTATGCTCTGTGTAATTAATGTACCAAATTAGCTTCTATTATTGTATCAGTCGAGTTAATAATTTATGTCATTTTAACACCCGTGTCAGCTTTCTCATTTGTCATTTGAATATTGTTAACGAGAAAACAAGTGCTCCTTTTATTTTTCTTTTTCTTTTGGTGCTTGTGCTATATAAACGTCATGCTAATATCTCATAAATCCATGTGCAGCTACTTTATTGTTGTTGACGATATATGGAAGAAGCAAACATGGGATGTTATTAAGTACGCATTCCCCATGGCCAGTTGTGGCATAATAATCACCACTACTCGTGTGAAAGATGTCGCTAATTCATGTCAAGCATCATTCGGTGGCCATATTTATAATATAAGGCCTCTTGATATTGTTCATTCAAGACAGTTATTTCACGGAAGACTATTTAACTCCAAAGAAAATTGCCCTCCACACCTTAAAGAAGTTTCTGATCAAATCTTGAAAAAATGTGATGGGTTACCTTTGGCGATCATCGCTATATCTGGTTTGTTGGCTAACACGGAAAGAAGAGAGGGCCTATGGAACCAAGTGAAAGATTCAATTGGCCGTGCACTTGAAAGAAATTCTAGCGTTGAAGGAATGATGAAGATATTGTCACTTAGTTATTTTGATCTGCCTCCACATCTGAAGACGTGTCTCTTATATGTGAGTATATTTCCGGAGGATTCTTTTATTGAGAAGAATGATATCATAAGTAGGTGGATAGGTGAAGAATTCATTCACAAAGAAGGCAGATATACATCACATGAGATAGGAGAAAGGTGTTTTAATGAGCTCCTTAATAGGGGTTTGATTCAACCGGGGAAGACAAATGAATATGGTGAGCTAGAGAGTTGCCAAGTTCATGACACAATTCTTGATTTCATCATATCCAAGTCCATAGAAGAGAACTTTGTTACTTTACTAGGTGTTCCCATTCTGACAATTGGGACACAAAGCAAAGTCGTTCGTCGACTCGTTCTACAAGGAGTTAATCAAGGAAATTCAACAATACAGCCAGCAGGTTTGGTGTTGTCCCATGTACGATCACTGAGTGTGTTTGGAGGTTTTGTGGAAATCCCTTCTCTGGAGGAATTCAAACATCTGCGTGTTCTCAACTTGAGCCATTACCAATCATTGGAAGAGCGTCATCTTGAAAATATAGTGAGGTTGCCCCAGCTAAGGTACCTGAACGTCAAAAATACAGAAATAAGGAAGCTCCCAGAACAAATCGGGCGTTTAAGTTGCCTAGAGTTGCTGGACCTAAGACACACTTGTGTAGAGGAATTACCAGCATCTGTTGTTAATCTCAAAAAAATTGACCCATCTTCTTGTTGACTATGGTGTTAAATTTCCTGATGGAATTGAAGAGATGCAAGCATTGGAGACATTGAAAGAGGTCAGGTTCTCTAGGCAACCATTTGGCTTCCTGTCCGGCCTTGGCCAACTAAAGAATTTGAGGAATCTGGTTCTTTTCTTTGGTTTCGAAGAGTATTCTGACACTAAGGGTACAAATATGGTTGAAGGGGAGTGCATCAAATCTATCATCTCTTCCCTGTGTAAACTAGGCACCCAGGACCTTCGCTCTCTAACTATTTGGGATTGGAGCAGCCTCTTACAAGAACCTTTGTGCCCACTTACCCTCGATAAACTTATTAACTTCTCTTTAGGCACCCCACAGGTTCCGAAATGGGTGAGCTCCCTCAGAAACCTCCAGGAGATACACCTTCTAGTGGATGAAGTCAAGCAGGATGATCTCTGCATCCTTGGGGCCTTACCCACTCTGCTCATTCTGCATCTGGAGGAAGAAACAATGTCAAACAAAAAATTCAGAATCAGTGGTGAAGTTGGGTTCCAATTCTTGAGGATTTTTATTTACGAGGCAAATCCTCACCTGGTAGATCTGATGTTTGCAGCAGGATCCATGCCCAAGCTAGAAAAACTCGTGCTTTCTTTCCGCATAGTAGCTGGCTCTCTGGACTTTGGAATCAAGAACCTCCCCTGCCTCGATACGGTCAAATGTAGTACAAATGACGACGATGGCATTTTTAGAGCCATACAGACTGCCATGGAGAGAGCAGCCAGCACACACCCCAATCACCCTAGTTTACTCTTTTGGAAAGATGTCAGATTTTATTTGTCTGGAAGGCCCAGCTTTGATTAAACAAGCCTAAGAACCAGGAACGGGGGAGTTGCCTCTCCTCATCCGGCCAGCCGATTATCATGTTTAAGAGTATTCAGCTCCATACTTCTCTCCTTTATGATACGCCAGCACACTTTACTCTCTCTGTTGGATAATGTATTATCTATGACATGCATGTTTTTCATATTTTACATATGGCGACATGTGGAGTCCGTGTGATACAATATTGTTGAATTCGTGCTTGAATAAAGCATTTTCATGTGGTTGTGATTCCCTGAGTATGAACAAAGCTTTCTACAGGAAGTTTATGGTAAAAGCTCAACTTGGAAAAATATGGACACGCCTTGCATGATTCAGCTGATGGAGTGTTGTCTTGTCTTAACAAAAGTTACTACTAGCTTATTAAGCTGCTGTTTCTCCTTGATTGGCTCCTTTTTTTCCCATCACATTTATGCAGTAAAATGTTATGCTACTAGACGAAATAACAAAAGTGTGTCCACCTAGGGGAAATACACTTTGGTTCCTGGTTGTATATACACCCTATGTGAGGAGTTTTTTTAATAATTAAACAAAAAGTCAAAATAGTTCAGAAGTTTTTTTAGAATAAACTTGACTTACTTTTGCACGACAATTTTTTTTGCTATTATAGGTCACTATTCACACTATTTTGGCCAAAATTTTGTCCTTTTTGAAAAGAAGTCAAAGGGGGTTTTCTTTTTGTGAATCTTTTCTCACAAGTACAATGTAAGGACAAGTTTATTTCAAAAATATTTTTAGAAATTTTTGACTTTTTGTTGAAATACTAAAAAAAATCCATATAAGGTGTATATGTCCTCATAGACCAAAAGTTCCCTCCGTCCACCTAGTCTTCAACTCACGACCAAAGGTAATCACAAAAGCAGCCCCTAGCCACTACAACATGCACCTGTACAAGATTACCATGGATAACTAGTCTTAGAGCCTGTTTGGATCCCCTCCACTCCCTTAAATTCTTTACTCCGCTCCCTGCTCCTATACTGTTGGCTCCACGTGCAAAAGCAGGAGTAGATTTCATGTTTGGCTGTTGACTCCACTCCATATGGTCACGGGAGGGGTTTGCTATCCACGGGAGAATAATTATTTTATCAGCCAACCTATCAGTTGCGGGAGTCACACGCGGAGCTCAGCTTTTGCCACTCCGCCAGATTGCACTACGGCCGGCTCTGCTCCACTCCTCTGACTCCACGGAGCTGTGGCGTTCGGCGCCGCTCCGGCAGCTCCGGGAGTGGAGTTGCGGAGTGGAGCAGATCCGAACAGGGCCTTATTGTACCAGAACAAAGGCGCTAAATGAGCCATGGCCAGTGCCGCCCGTTTTGCACATGTGCGTTTTTTTAGAAATTTGCAGATAGTATGTAAATTATAATTTCAGTTGTAAAAATAATCTTTAAATATTCTGTGTTATAATTACTGTACATACAGACGAAATAAACTACTTTTAAATTTGTTCATGAATTATTTTAAAAATATTCCTACATTTCAAATAATATGTATGAATTATAAAAAAATTATGTACAATTAAAAAATCCATAATTTGTTTCATAACATTATGAAGTTATAAAAGGTTCAGAACGTTAAATCTTTGTTCTCATTCCATAACTAGTTCAGATTTAAAAAAAATGTTCCATTTTTCCTTTCTGTTTTTCAAAATTGTTAGGGATTTTCCAACAAAAATTACATTTTCAAAATGTTCCAAATACGAAAAATATTCTTGTTTTGGTGAAATGTTTGCATATTCAGAATAATATCCGAGTGTAAAGAAAAACATTTTAAAAAATTGTTCCGAATCTTCAACATATGTTTCCTTTTTCAAAAAAATGTCATAAATTTAAAAAGGTTCATGTTATTATAAAAGGTTTACGTTTTTCATATAAAATGTGAACTTTGAACGTTTCAAATTTTGTTGTGTATTTCTGAAAATGTCAAGATTTTTTTTTTGAGATTTTAAAAAATATTCATGTTTCCAATAATATTATGCAATTTATATTTTTTTAAGTTCAAAATAAAAAAATGTTTCAATTCTGACTTTGTAATATGTTCTTAAAGGTTTTCGTTGGCCATTGGTTAGTAGAACTCGTTTCTTCGAGTGGCTAGCAACACGTAGTCGGGCCTTTGAGGGCATGATTTCGATCCTTTAACTCATTTTTTTTGGAATTTTTTTGCGTCTTACAAATACAGGTCGTCTTGGAGCCTACAAGTGTGCTGGCCCATACATGAACTGATGTGCGTCCACGTGCTATTTTACGCAACTAGCGTCATACAGTAGCCCACATGCAGTTGGCCCAAGAAAAAAATGCTCTGTCGCACAGCCAGTATTGGGCCTCACGCACTCACATACTGGATTGTTCAAGGGAGCAATTTTTTTTCTTGGGCCAATAAAATAGAATATGTTGGTTTGGCTCGAATAAGAAAATTGTGGGCACGTGAGCGCTAAAATAATAAAAAAGAATAAACCCTAATGAAGAATGGACATTAATCTCTGGTTATGCGCTAAATATGCTAATGAAACGGGATTTACGTCCTAAATCCAGCTGGTTACACCATTGTGTGGTTGAAGCAACCGTGTCCCGAAGGTCACCGCATAGCTACCAAATGAGGAGGCAGACACAACCCGGAGACAGAGGCGGACCCGGAGGACAAAAAGGCACGAGTTGTATGGCTGCCGCCACACCGACTAACCCCACCACTATCAAGATCTCGCGGGACAAACATGACCCGCGAGAAAACCACAACTTATCTCTCTACCGCATCGCCATGGAGATTTTTTTGGTGAACACATCAATTAACTCTCCCATTGCTTCTCGCAAAGAAATATCTCTCCCGTTGCAACACACGGGCATATGTGCTAGTTTCCTATAATTTAAATAATCCTTGAGTGTATATTTTGTTACGGGTTCATTAAACATATTTATTTAACAAATATTTTCAATGTTCATATTAACTAAATATTTTTTATATAATATACAGATTTAATTAAATACTTTTATTTACAAATGATTGTTTGTATGTACTAGTAAGCATGCACGTGCGACGCACGTCTATTACCACAAACTACATAGGAAGATGGAAAACACTTCTAATCTACCAATTACGTCGTGAGCCGCGCACCCCCGGTCGCGAGCCCTCGCGTCCTCTTTTTTACTTTCTCTCATCTCTCTTTTTTCACTTTTTTACTCAAAAAACTTTGTCCACACGCAACTCCTTCCTTTCTTTTCTTCTTCTCCCTAGCGCCGGATTGCCGGTCAACCCATCAGCTACAACTTCGCCATGCATGCTCAACCTTGCGTCTCCCGCTCCATCCACCACAGGGCCATTGACAGCTCCTAGCAGTCCACCTCCTATTTGTGTTACACTGCTCATTTCCTCTGCAAAGAACAAGCGACCCATTAAGTACATCGCTAGCACACATCACTTTCTTCTGTCATTAGTTAAATGAAATGAGGTTTCAAATTTGAAGACACAATCAAGATAAATGCAAAATAAAGTCTACTAAACAGGGTACATTAAGTGAGCTTAATAAGAACCAATTCTTGCCAACTGGCTTTGCTTCCACCATGTGACATTGAAGTATCGATCGTACTATCTACATTCCATTGGAACAACTACAAGGGAAGGAAAAAACATTAAACATCATAACCAGAACAAAGTGAGGTTACGTTAAAGTACAGTAAGAAAACAGTCCAGGTTTATCGTGCTAGTGTGTGGACCTTCTAAAGCTTGGAGTGGCGCTACATTCCTATGTCTTTCATGAGCATGTTATCAGCTTTGATGAGCATCTTATCAGCCTAGTCGTGCAAGAAAAGAAAAATCAAGTGGCATTACATGAGGAAATTGTTGTAGATTTGAAATAAGTATTTTCTTGGACGAACATGTATTGTGTTTGTAAATTATCCAGAACAAAAATAACCTACTAATGAGCTTAGAACAAACGATCAAGTGTCTTAAGTCCTGAATAGAAGAAAGCTCCCCGGCATGCAATGTTCGGGAGTTCATATGCATATATTTTGGCATCCTGATGGAGGCGTTTCATGAGTAGTCTTGTGTCACCTTACCGTGGAAGTGCACTTTGCACTGTCAGGTGTTTTTTTCCTCTGCCCCCTTAGAGCTCTTTATAGATTTTTGTTGAAATCTTAATACTCCTGAAACTGCTACTTTTAGTCAGAAAATATAAACAGAAGAACAACATTAATTTTGCAATTCATCTCATGTTATCTTAGCAATTTACCTACCTACTATTGATTGCCTTGGTAAAGTTCCTGTAGTCGAGAGGCACCAACTCGCCGCAGACCCTGGGTCAACTGACCGAACACCTTGCCAATCCACCACCCACCGCCTTTTATATCTAGTGAAAAGCATATTAATTAATATTAAACCAAAATGAACAGGAATATTCGACCTATATGCACATGTATGCTTGGATGTACGATAACTGAAAATGTTATACAATGATATTAAGTACAACCAAAAAGAATTTAGTCATGTTTAACATAAAATTTGTACGTAAGTCAGAGCATGAAACATGAGATTTAATTACACTCACATGCAATGAAGTTGTGGCCATTTATTCCGCTAACAAGGATGTGTTGTGTAGGACTGAAGATCCAACTTCAGTTATAGGATCTTCATTTTCATGTCACCCTGAACGAATAACAAATTGACACTGCACACGGGAAAGGAAACCAAATCAAGAAAAGCATGTACTCCTTTTTGTTACCGCAAGATAGGGGTACCTGTCATTCCACACTTGTACTTGCATGTAGCCCTGAACATTATCTTGGCATTTGAGAAGAAGAAACAGACCAATGTAGAGTTAATGGCACCTGTTTAGTGAGCATCATAAAAGGGATGCAAGTCGTGGTCCACATGTGTAGCAGCCAAGTAAGTTACTTACCATAACTTGGAAAAACTGAACGTTCTATGCACCACTCCCAGCTGCACTTTGCCAGAAAAACATATGTGAAGAAAATTCAGAGGACCTGGAAGACAAACTGAAGCAGATTTCAAAGGAAGATCATGTACACATGGTTTAAGGGCAGGCAGACCTTCCAATAATAGTTTGCTATATCGTGAAGAAAAGGCATAATAGATCGCTAGTTTGCTATATCGTGAGGAAAGGACCGTATACAATATTATTTGTTGACAATCTCTACCACCTAATTTGTCGCCGCATTTTTTTAATAAATTTGCAGTTTCACGATAAAACATTTGACAGCTTGCATGGAGGTATCAGGCTTAGGGCATGTTGATCAATTCTTCTCTTGTGCCATTAACTCCTATTCCTGCATTAGAGATACACATGACAGGCTTTGAATTTGCCGTGCAAGAAATCTGGGTCGGGTGTTTACTACTTTACTTAGGGGAATACAGATTGCACTTATTTAACTCACGACACCATCCGAGGCCACCACCGATCGATGCATTCAGGTGGTACCCAGAAGTCCAGAATCAAGTCTTGCATAAATTGTTCAAGCAACCTTCCGTGACTAAAACGTGTGCAACATTATTTGCAGAACATCACACCCAAAGGACCTTAAACTCACCCCTAGCGTTCAGAAGAGTCTTGATTTCTTGTATAACAAGTGCCCATAAGCCGAGAGATCATTGTCCCTGTTATTGATCTTGTGCACAGCCGTCCAGCGAGGAAAGCACCATGTTGGTACCTGAGGACTGCCCCTCCGCCTCCAAAGTTGAGCGTCGGCATTAGCCTTCACCCAGCCCTCCTCCGTTGGGTTCCAGTTCTGCACCGACGATCTTGCCGCTGGGCTCCTTGAAACCCCTCCACTCTTCAGATAACCGAAGCACTCTATCCTTGATGATCATGGGGTCCTGCAACTTCAGGGTATCTTTCACATTATTCCTCGCTATCCATAGCTCATACAAACCGCGGAAGATTAAGTCCTTTCATTCATACCGGCATGACCCCTGTAGCATCCATCCCTTAAGTAAACAAACCGAATCAATTTCCTGTGGTGGTACAGCAAGAGGAGCAGCGGCAAAAGCATCGAATGGGTGCATCTGCAGAACCTGTGCACCAACGTCTCCTCTAGGGCACACCCTGCACATTATACGCCGGCTTTGATTTTGTAATGCTGCAGTTCCGAGCTACCGTAGACCTCGACGCGTCGCCGCCGCCGCCATCGCTTGCTGGATCGCGCAGCCGCCGCACACGCGGGGATGGGCGGGCGGCGCCGTAGCTCGTTGAAACGGCGGCGGGCGTTGGTGAAGCAGCCTGCGGGGCGGCTCTCGGGCGGGGTGGCGCCGCAACCTGGTGAAGCGACCGCGGGATCGGCGGCGGGCGGGATGGGCGGCGTGAGGAGGAGGGAAAGGAAGATGCGGCCGCGCACGATGGAAGGAGATGGGGTTTCCCGGTTATTAGGAGAAGATGGAGTATCTAGATTTTCGTAAATTACGGGTCAGACGTGCGGGACGAATCGTCTGTCGCGGCAGAACATCGAATCTGAACCATTCGATTCGCTGGCAGACCACCGAATTATTATGGACTGTTAGATTTGACTAAACAGATCAGATCTGAGGGTTCTGATTGTCCTGTGTACAATTGTTTGGGTGACGGTAGAAAAATTATAGTTTGCTCTTTTAATAGTAGTAGAGATAATATTTACAACACATAAATAGTTTTCACAAATATGTTTTTTTTCATACTTATGTCCGTCTGGATTTATAATATTTTTAACATGCAAATATTCGAATATAGCTTTTCCATTTACGTCTTGCAAATGTCTTAGGAAAAAATAGCACATGCAAATGGGCCGCAGTCTTAGCAGCCCATGTAAGCTCTACCTGCATTCCCGTTCAATACATCTAAGCTTGGTATTCCTGGGAGCTCCTTTTTGACGCTCTTTGCGTCAAATTGGCGGCGGAACGCACAGGAGATAGCGGGAGTGGGCCGGCCCATCTCACAGCCACTCCACCACACAAGTTTTAATGCCTGTGCTGCAGCGCACAATCTAAAGAACTAGTGTTAGCGTCGAACTGGGCTGCTCTACTGTACCAAATTTCAATCAGTTAATGTAGTAAACTAGAATTAGTTACTGCGGTGACAGTTTTCTTTTTAAGTGTATACTTTGAAAATGTGCAAACATTTTTTGAATTTTTGAACAATTTACGACAAAAGGAACATTTTTTTGAATATGTTTAGAAATTATGAAATTCTGAACAAATTTGAAACTGTGAACGTTTTTTAAATTTATGAACAAATATTTGAAAAAAGGAACATTTCATGAATTTCGAACAAAATTTATAACTACGAACATTTTTAGAATTTATTTAACAAAAAGTGAAAAATGGAAATTTTCATCAAATTCCGAACAAAAAGTTGGAACCACAAACATTTCTAAACAAGAAGATTTTTAATTGGCAACACATTTTAAAGAACTTGAACATTTTTTGAATTTGTGAACAAATTTTTTAAAAGAGGGACATTTTTGGAATTCATGTACATTTTTTTGAATTCGTGAACAAAATTTATAACAGGAACTTTTTTTGAAATTCCTGCACATTTTTTGAAACGGTAATATTTTTTTAAGATCTGAACAAATTTTGTTAATAGGAACATTTTTCAAAATTTGAACAAAAAATTGGAATATAAAGAAAACAATAAAGTAAACTTGAAAAAGGCAGAAACGAAAAATGTTCCTCGTTGCGGTCAGAGTTTAGTCCCACCTCGCCAACCGAAAGTCGCTCACACCGGTTTATAAGTCCCTCCCTCTCTGCCTTGTTGAGGTCCTCTCAAAGTGAAAATAGATGCCCTTATACAGGGAATTTGACCTAAATTCATACTAAATTTCTATGAAATTCATAGAAATTTATTATGAATTTAGGGTTAATTTTCTCTATAGGCGCATTTATGCTCATTTTTTAGTAAAGTTAATCACAAACTTGTGATTCACACAAATTTTAAAGAATTCAAATTTTAACTATTCAAATTTAAAAACTAATGGCACTAACAGAAAGTTTATAATTTTTGTGACTTAAAAGAAAAATAAATAAACATAAACTTTAATAAAATAAATAAAAATAGCAACAATAAGTATTTTGTTGTAAATAGAAACAAAATAAAATAAATAAAGCAACAAAGTATACAAAAAAACAAAATAATTTTTCTAAAACTAATGGCACTAACAGAAAGTTTATAATTTTGCTGACCTAAAAGCAAAAAGAATTAAAAAATAAAGAAAAAACAAAAGGAAATAAATAATGCAAAAAACAAAAAAAACTAGAAAAAAAACTCATTTTATAGTAAAGTTAATCACAAACTTGTGATTCACACAAATTTGAAAGAATTCAAATTTTAACTATTCAAATTTGAAAAGTAATGACACTAACATAAAGTTTATAATTTTTCTGACCTAAAGGAAAAAAGAATTAAAATAAAGCAAAAAATAAAAGAAAATAAATAATGCAAAAAACAAAACAAAAAAACTAAAAAAAAAACTACCACCTATTGGGCCACCACGGCCTGAATACGACTAGAAACCCAACCTGGGCTAGGATTCAGGCCCGCAGAAGGCCCAGTAGGCCCACAAGCAGCACAGTGTGAGATTAGGCCCGTAAGCCTGCATTTGAGAGGAGCTCGAGAGGGTAGCCGAAGTGGGGCTTATAAACCACTCTGAGCCCCTCTCAACTAGCGAGGTGGGACTAAACTTTGACCGCGATGCGGGCAGCGCAGGGGCCTTTGGTCCCGGTTGGTGGCACCAATCGGGACTAAAGGAGGGCATTGGTCTCGGTTCGTGGCACCAATCGGTACCAATGCCCTCCTTTAGTCCCGGTTGGTGCCACCAACCGGGACCAAAGGCCGTCGTTTCCCGCCCTTTGGGCTGCCGAAAACTGGCCTTTGGTCCCGGTTGGTGGCACCAACCGGGACTAAAGGGGGCATTGGTCCCAGTTGGTGCCACGAACTGGGACCAATGCTCTCAGTATATAAGACAGCACTTAGCGTTTTTTAGATTCATCTACATCAGTTCCCCGCCCCAACGACGCCGCCAGGCTGCCCGAGCTCGCCCTGTCGACGCCGTCGCCACCCTCCGCTGCCTCGTCGACGCGCAGCCGCCCCTGCCCCGAGCACGCCGGCGGCGGCCCGCCCCGACCACGCCGCGCGCCCCTGCCCCGACCACGTCATCGTCGCCCCATCTGCCCCGACCACGCCGCCATCGCCTCTGCCTCGCCCTGCCCCGACCACGTCGCCTCTGCCTCGCCCTGCCCCGACCACGTCGCCGTCGCCTCTGCCCTGATCACGTCGCCGTCGCCTCTGCCCCTGCCCCGACCATGCCGCCGTCGCCTCTACCCCGACGCACGCCGTGCCTCTGCCCCTACCACAACCACGCCGCACCTCCTTTGGTCAGGGCCGGCACCGCCCCCTTCTTCCCTGTTTTTTCTACACATGCATATATATGATATTTTTTTCCTGATTATATGTATATGTATGAGTCTATGTATGTGTGTATATCTGTTTATATGTCCTTTTTTTAGATCTTTTGTTTTTTGCATTTTTATAAAAATGTATATATGTATGTATATATATTCTCTGTGTATATATATGCTCATGTATATATGCAAAAGATAGATTTTTAGAAAAGTTAGGATTTTTTTATGTTCATAGATTTTTTTGGTGATATTGATTATTATAGAATATGCAAATGTTTGTATATTCATATGAACAATGCATTAGGCAAAACCTTTACTTTTTTTGAAATTTTCTATTTGAACATTTAAAAAAAACAAGCAATACTAAAAGAATGAGAGGAAAAAGGAAAACAAGAAGAGGAAGAAAGGAGGAGAAGAGGAGAAATAAATAAGAAGAGGAAAAAAGAAGAAAAAGAAGAGGAGAAGAAGAAAGGAATAGAGGAGAAGAAGAAAATTCCTTTCTTCTTTTTTTTCCTATTCCTTTCTTCTCCTCTTCTTTTTCTTCTTCTCCTCTATTCCTTTCTTCTTCTCCTATTTTTTTTCTTTTTTTTCTTCGATCTTCTCCTCGATCTATTCCTTTCTTCTTCTCCTATTTTTATTTCTTCTTTGTTTTCTTATGTTTTATCGGGTCTGTCGTCGTTGATATAACCCTCCCGATAACTTCAAGACGAGGGGGGTCGATATACCCCCTCCCCGATAATATTATTTTCCCATGTACGTATGTCGTCCTTGTCGATAAAACCCCCTCCCGATAACTTCAACACGTGGGGGGGTCGATATACCCCCGATAATATTATTTTCCCGTGTATGTATGTCGTCGTTGTCGATATTACCCCCTCTCGACTGTAATAACTTGTACGAAAACTCTTGAGGACACCCAAACCCTAGAAAAAACAATGTCGGTCTCCTACCCCCTCCCGCCGCGCCCCTACCCGACAAACTCTCTCGAGGCCACCCCCTCTCGCTCACCCAAAACTCTCGAGGACACCCAAACCCTAGAAAAAAACGATGTCGGTCTCCTACCCCTCCCGCCGCTTCCCTACCCTTGAAGCGTTGCCGAGGCCACCCCAAACCCGGAATAAGCTCGGTCTACGTTTGCCACTAATATATCCACCTACTGTCATGTTTGTGTAATAATTGCCATGTTGTAATATTTGCAGAAACAATGGAGCACATACGAGACGAGGAAGCAGAAGAGGTGTTGGGGGAAATAATCTTAGCCGGAGGTGATATCTTCTCGTATCTTAACGACAATGATGGTATGGAAGAACAGGGTGAAGAAGCAGGCTACGGTGAACGAAGAATGGAGGAGGAAAGACATGATTATGATGGCTCCGGTGACCCAATGACGGTGCAAGAAGGAGACCGTGATGACGGCTCCGGTGACCGAACCGAATCCGGCCAGGTATATATATTAGTTAATCATGTGCTGACTAGCTAATTGATGCATTCATGGTTTTGGTATATATGTACACATATTAATTAACTCTCGTCTCTCTTCTTTTTTCTAGCCCTCCGAATCGAGCACAACTTTGGTAAAGAGACGAGGCCCGAAGAAAAAGTTGCGCTCGGATGAAAGGTTTGAGATCACAGCAATCGCGCGCGACGGCGAACCGATTGAACCCAACCGGACAAAGGACACATTTGCTGCTCAGTGCGGGGTTCTTGTTAGGGACAAGATCCCGATCAGCATCCACCAATGGTATAAGCCTAAGAACAAAGACCCAATGTGTCTTATGTCAATGATATGCAGAAAGATGATCTTTGGACTGAGCTGAAGGCAAATTTCACCCTATCGCCAGAGGAGGATCCGGAGAAGCCAGTTAAAGAGCAATTAATCAAGTCTCATGCTCTTAAGAAGATGACAGGCCTATTCAGGAGGTGGAAGAATGAGCAGAAAAAGTTTGTCGACAAAGAAGAGACACCAGAATTCATCGGTAAATATGAGAAGATCAGAGATCACTGGCCCGCATTTGTGGCCCAAAAACATCTGAAAGGAGTAAGAAGATGTCGGCGACAAACAAGCAAAATGCTGCAAAGAAGAAGCTTCACCATCGCACGGGGTCAGGTGGCTACCTCAAAGCCCGGCCTAAGTGGGGCAAGGCTGAGAATGATCTGCTTGATAAGTGATCAAACCAGAGACAATGAACTGGCCAGACCGTTGCCGGACTTGGTTCTTCGGGGCTGGTGGAACCTTGGACCCTGTATCAGGGAAGTGCCGTTGGACGGACGAGCAACTGAAAATACTAGTTAAGAGGCTTCGACACTATATCAATGCAGCGCAGGAAGGGACGTTCGTTCCAGACAGAGAGAACGACGAGCTCATAATGGCCCTTGGGAATCCTGAGCACCCTGGACGGAGACGAGGCACGCCAGGCTCCGTTCTGTGGCAGGTTGGGTTTCCAGACGCAGGCGGTTACAAATGCCAGGAGAGGAGGAAGAAAGTGCAGCAGACCGAACTGCAGGCGCTGCACGCAAGGATACAAGCGATAGAGGAACGAGAAGCAAATCACAGCAAACGAACTGCCAAAGCTTCCCCTGAAGCTACCCCGCCATCTCAGCGGAGAAGCAGCGTGGCTTCCACCGAGCTGCTTCAGCCGGAGCATGTCTTGACGGCTCCTACTAGCTACCCCGTGGATGCTATCACGGAGTCTCAAAATTGCCACCTTATGACGCAATGGCAGAACTTAAAAGTCAAGGCGGCTGTCGGCTCTGTTCGACCTTCTGAATCCGGCACAACTTTTCACTGTCGTCCGATTCCAGAAGGATATGCTAGGGTGACGGTGGACGAAATAACGGAGGGATTTGGGGACCTCCAGCTTGACCACCCTACCGGTGAAGGGGAGACTCGGCTGGGTTCTGCTCTGAAGACTCCATGCCTATGGAGGAAGGAGTTCATCAACCTTGCGAACTAGACGCCTCCGCCTCCTCCTCCTCCTCCAGCGAGTCGGGGCACTCCGCCTCCTCAACTGCCTCCTCCTCCGGCGAGTGACGATCAGGGCACTCAGCCTCCTTCTCCGGCACGTGGTGGCACTCTGCCTCCTTCTCCGCCTGCGCCGGCGCGCCCGAACAGCCAGCTGCCTCCTCCTTCTCCGCCTCGCCAGCAAGGGCGGAAGAGACCCGCCGCCGCCCTGGCTGCTCTGGCGCATCGTAGTCCTTCTCCGCCTCGTAAGCAAGCACGAAAGAAGACAGCCGCAGCCGCTCCATCTGCTCCGGCGTCTAGCAGTACAGCCAGAGGCAGGAGGCAATACAGATATGGTCCATCTCTCAAGCCACTAGAGAAGTTACCGTACGAGAGGACCGAGGACGAAAACGTGAAGATCATGCAGACCGAAGTGAAGGACTTCTTTGAAGGGTTGAAAGCAAAGAGACATCCACCTCCGGAGGAGAAGGTAGATCCGGTGAAAGCAAAGCGCACTATCGGTGCCCTGAGGAAACCATCAAAGTCTCCGCCGAAAACCAACTATGAGCGCATTACTGAAAATACATACCTCGAAGCTAACCGGTCGGGAAGTACTATCAGTGATCAAAGGTTAAAAGAACGAGCAGCTGGGAAAAAATTGCCCAGCTCGGCGAATAAGCAAAGCAATCGTGCGCCCTTCAAAGAATCTAGTGACATCGTCACTAATGCTCCGGGGACGGTGCCCGGTTATAACAATCTTGGAGATTACCTGCCTGACAATGTACATTTTGATTTCTTAGAGGTGGACGAACACAGATACGAGTACGGGAAGCCTCTCATCAAAGATGAAAAATCTCTAACAACGATGATGCGAAGATTCCATAATTGGTACATGAAAACTTGCAGAGAGTCTGGGGGGGACGAATACTTTGTATCTGAGAATTAAATAGGAGCACGACCTCGTTGGAACTGATCTGTTGCCTATTCCATTTGAGGAGTTCTTTGAGTTCTTCAATCAAAAGGCCCTCGATAAATTAACGGTTTTTTGCTACTGTCTGTAAGTACTATTTCTGTCATTAAGTCTCTATATATAGCTCGGCTCTTTCATTGCATGTATTTATAATTAATTATCCTCACTATATTATGCGGATTGAAGATCGTCGAGTGCAAAAAACAAGAAATGTATGATATTGGGTTCATTAACACAAATATCATAGATGAATTTCACGTTAAAAAGAAGGCCGCAGAGGCCGAGGCCAACTTGCTACGATCGTTGATCAAAAATCAAAACAAAGATTTAATACTCTTTCCTTACAACTTCAAGTGAGTGTTATTGTCGTGTGCATATTCGATTTCCCTTATTACTCGAGCGAGGTTATAGTAATGTAATTGATGAGTTATGCATGCGTGCGCAGCTTCCACTATGTTCTTCTGGAGATTAAGCTTGAGCGGGGACTAGTAACCGTCTTAGACTCGAGACGAAAAGATACCGAAACCTATGCAGATATGACTAAATTGCTCAACAAGTAAGTTCAATCAATCATTATCGCACCATATCGGCAACTTTTTGTTCATTTCCTGATATCTCAAGTAATAATAATTATTTTCTTTGTCTTGTAGGGTTTGGAAACAGTTCAAGCAGAAGCCCCGGACTGCCGAAGGAGGTGCGATATACATACCTGAAAGTAAGTACCACTAGCTAGCTAGTTGCGCGCATCTCCCATTGATTCTATAGCTATACTTTCATCAATGCCATTTATAATGCTTCATTATCAGTTTGATTGACCTCAATTTCTCGTAAAGTGCTTGTGGCAGGAAGAAGAGAATAATTTCTGTGGATACTACGTGTGCGAGTTCATCTACAACGCGACTTTGAAAAATAAGCGGGGCTACTCTAAAACACAATATGAAGTGCGTAAGCAATAATATTTACAATTTCATTTTATTACACCATCATTTCTGTTGAGTTTCATTCATATATGTATTAACACCCTTCTTCAAATTAAACGTGGCAGATGCGGAATAAACTCCTAGAACAAGATCGCATGAAAGCAATTCAAGAGGAATTGACGGGATTCTTTCTTGACCACATCATCAATAAAGCTGAAGAATACCATATGGAAGTTGATTTCAAATTCTAGGGGATTGTAAGAGATCTTACATATTGTATATGTATGTAGCTAGTAGCATCGGATAGATAATATGAAAACTTGTTGTTCGACCAATCTCTCGGAGAAGGAGAGGTCATCGATCACTTCTCTCGATATGCATGATGAACTTCTGTACTTAATGGTTTCCTTCATTTTCTTACTAGCTAGCGTGTCGAGGGCCTCTCTATGTATAGTACGTAGCGTCGACCAAGCACGGACATAAGAGAGGACACTTCTCTCTATTAATTAGCTAGCTAACACAATATATGAAACACCTAAATTAACCCCCCAAAACCCCCAATCCCCCACCCCCCGCGCCCCCTTTCAAAAAAAAAACTCCAGCCACTGAAATGCTGACGCGTGAATGCCTTTTGGTCCCGGTTGGTGCCATCAACGGGGACCAAAGGCCTCCTGCATGGGCTCGGCACACCGGCCACGTGGAGGCCCATCTGTCCCGGTTCGTGTTAGAACCGGGACTAAAGGTCTAGGGCATTAGTAACGATCCTTTAGTCCCGGTTCAAGAACCGGGACAAAAGGCCCTCACCAACCGGGAATAATAGGGGTTTTTCTACTAGTGAATGTACACTTGGCAGTTCGTTGGACATCCTCTACCCTAGTAGAGCAGCTCTAGTTGGTCCCCTATAAGGCTACACAGGAGCAAAATTACCGGCACCTAGATCTTCTAAACCGGTTGGAAGATTTTACTCCTCCGCTTATCCGAGGAGTAAATTTACTGTGTCGAATATTGTGTACAAGGTAGGTTACAATTGGACTTGTAGTTGTATTGTGTTTAGATAGGATATGGAGTCGTGTCCAAATAGGACACTTGTATCATAGGCCTCTCTTATATAGCGAGGGTAGACACACGATGTAACCTATGCCAACATAATAGCACCGGAACGCAGGGGAAGCCGGCGGCATGTGCCGCCAGGGCGACCGGGCGCGGTATTATAGCGGTATCATGGGGAGGAGCGCCCATAGTCAAGCCCCGGGGATGTAGCCATACCGGCGTTAACAAATCTCGGTGTCGTGCTCATGTGATTGCTTGGTCCTCGGATGATCGACGGTATGCTTCGGATTTATTCTAACAGACAAGACACGAGCATTAACAAGATTCGGAAAGCTTAAAAAGTCTTTCGTGGATGTGCACTTTTATTTCTGTTTACAATCTGAATTTAAATATCTTTCATTGCAATAATTACTTTCAAACACAGGTTGCATTAATCCTTCGTAATTAGCAAGGCTACTATCTCACTGATTTTGTTGGGGACCAAGACAAGTACTGTAATTGTGTGCGCAGGTGTTGATCATTGATCCTAGTCTAAATACTCCTGCTGTTTCGGTAAACCTTAAGGTTATCCACTTGTGAAAAAATGTTGATTGAACTACAAACATCTGCACTTGGCGCCAAACAACATCTAGAATAGAGGAAGCACAGCCGCTCGGAGTGCGCTCCCGCTCCGGCTTCGAATCCGGGATCCTGCACCAGAGGGCAGGGAGAAGCCCATCGGTGATGTAGCTGCCCAACGTTCGCCCTGTCACCATCGACGACAGCTAGTCTTCTCTCGCCAATCGCCGGAGGCGTCAGTGGAAGAGCAGCAGAAACTTTTGCCATTTCGAGCTTCCTTATCTTGGAGGACATGGTGGGAGATTTGGCAGGAAGATTGAGAGGTTTTGCGTGATTTGGGAATGTTGCAAGCGCGGGTTGTGGTTACAGTTGAGATGGCTAGAAGAAGGTGAAGATTGAGGACGGGAATGGATTCTCACTCCCTCCCCCGCTCCTCAACTTAAAGGTTTGAAAATCAAACCATCCGGGAGATCCCGCCATACACGTGGCAACATTGTGAAGTCCAGACGGCAACACCGCACACTTTTGTGCGAAATTCGAGGCATCATCATCGACCTGGCGGTTCCCCAGGCGAGTCATCAGTGAGTCGTATAGCATCTCTCGTGTAGTATTCGGGAAGATATAGCTAATGACCGGTCACTTTTGAACATTCAATATCTGGGGGGTGATGTGACGATTCACAAAAGATTTCCCGTGACATCACTCACCGCCACGATGCTCCACATCTTCTTAGCCGGTTTTGACTGAGTTCGGCTGGACCAGATAACATCATGAGTTGTTACTAGCCCAGTCCCAAGCAAAGTATTTGTCATGTTGATTGCACGACGCATTCCATGTGCCATAGGTCGCACTACTCGAAGCAAACATGTTTTACCAGGGCCGTACCTAGGAAATTGAGGCCCCGGAGCGAAATCACAATTTAGGCCCATGTATAAAAAAGTCAAGTAGGCAATTAAAACAATATTTTTATTAGTTACTATACGGTAGTACAGATTTCTCAAGGAATTTCATACTACAATAGAAAAATCTTAGAATTTTGAGCTAGAAGTCCATCTTAATTCGCCAGCCGCCGGCGAGGAGTCCCCGAGTTAATTGCGAGCGATTTAATTCGCCAGCCTCCGACGAGTCGTGGTCTCGAGGAACAGGTGAATTTGATTCGTCTTCAGTCTTCTCAAATTCTCCGTGAGAGATTTGAGTCGGGCTATGGGCCTGTTGGTCCGTTGGGGCCTGATAGTGGCTGCACTTTTTTTGTGTTGGCAGTTTAACGGTCCAGTCTTTATCTATACACCTCAAAAGTATATCAATCTCTATTTATATAGTACATGAGCAAAAATTTGGGGCCCCCGATTTTTGGGGGCCCTGTGCAGTGGCTCCACTTGCACCTATGCATGTATGTGCCTGTGTTCTACCTATTTGGGTGCTAACAGCCCGCCTCGATGAGATTGTCAAATTACTCAGCGACACCCGGAATAGGGGACGAACTCAGTATCTCCACGACAAAAGTTTATTTTGAGCATAAACCCAAATACTGAAGTTCGTAGACCGGGTTCTGAGTTAGGAGCATAAAATGTGTTCTTCCGAGATAGTATTGACACCGCACACTCTGCGAGCCAGCTCTGCACTCAAAATTTAACATGCGGGCTGCTATCCAACCTCTTCCATAGAGATTGTCGGATGATGTCTTACCACTATTTGTTCACAGTCCATAAGGTGCCTTTTATGAGTAACTCAATCACAATCCATATCTGGCTGACAGTCGGGACCGTTCCTGTGGATGGCACAGTCAGTCTTCTAAACGAGACACTAACTGAGCCTGGGGCTACTAGCGAATGAATCCCCACACGGCATGCTCATTTGGCTCCTACAGAAGAAATAAATGGACAAGGTAGCTCAAAAAGCCATCACTTCCATCTACTCGTTGTGGTAGGATAATCCCTAATGCCTCTCAAGCCTATTGAACTCATTCAAACAAGACGCGATTGCCACTTATTGAATATGTAGATGTTCTGAACATCATTACTAGAGGAACTAGACCTGAGAGGCTTAGAATGCAACAATATTTATCGGTCAGGAAATCTTAATGTGATGGTGCTTCAGTACCTCATTGCATTGCATTTATCGGCTTATGCAGCAGTGTGTGTCTCCAATTTCAGCACATGCACTACTTCTACTATAATCAATTTGATTTGCTATCCTTGACTTTTATGCTAGAACCATATCCTCGCCATGTCATATGCTCACGGGCCTTTGATATGACTGTATACATAGCAAGTATGTACACTACATCTAATGGGCAGACGAGCACTAGCATGATAACGTAGATGTATCATTTTATGCAAGTTATTGGAGATGTCGGTGTTATGAGGTCAAAAATAATACATTAGTGTTATGATGGTGTGCACCCAACTCTGGGTTCAGGTCCTAATTTGAATTTGGAATCCTGTGTTATTACTACGCAGGATACATAACTGAGGCAGCAGTCCAGCTCTATTTTTTCATGGAAAATTTACAACGCAGTTCCCTAGATCTTTATATTGATAATTGTTACTGTTAAGAAAAAACATTACAAGGAAACTATGATGGGGATTTAAAGTGAACCTAAATATCTCAAATGAATTCGAACTTTCCAATCATATCATGATAACATGCTATATTCTAATCTCTTTTGTGGCGGTTGTCAAGCGCAAGCAATATATATTCTTGGTCACTTCTCCTTGCAACTGAAATGAATGGAAGCCAAGTAGGACCACGCACAGGCCAGATAAAACAAATCCTCCTTGATGTCCCCATCAAAGTAGACGTATTCTCCTTCTAGAATACAATGACGACTAGTCGGTATTTAACGACCTGGCCAACTAGGGACCAAAAATCCATGCCAAGATAAAACCAAGAACACTTCTCATCCGTTGGCACTACTGCAGCACTAGAACTAAACCAGGCCGAAATTGACGGAGACCGCAAGGCGCAGAGGAGATCCACCGGCCTCCTCTGCCTTTAATTACCATCATAGTTTTTGAATCCTATAATAAACGTGTGTGTCTAGCTTTCAACTTAGCTCGATCTAATTATCGATCATGGACTTGGTTGCATCTTAATGTAATTAGCATCAGATTACGGTTCCCTGAATCAAATTACTGGGCCCTTTTTCCCCTATAGTATTATCCACTCATCCATGAAATTTTCTGAAGGTTGGAATGGGACATGTACCACTGCTGATAGTTCTCCATACTGCTGTGGCAGATTTTTGTTGAGCACATTATAACCTGCCATACCAACTGCTAGCAGACGGTTCAGTAAACCGTCAACATGATACACCTTTTTCCTAACCTTTTTGCTTAAATAAGATGAAATAAAGAAGGCATTAGTTCAACTGTCAATAAGATTAGAGCATCGACAAGATTTGGAAAGTTTAAATAGTCGTTTGTGGTTGTGCACTTTTATTTTTGTCTCCAATCTGAATTTAAATGTCGTTTGTTGCAATAATTACTTCCGAACATGTCCGAGCAAGGCTACTACGACTAATAATCTCACTGGTTTCGTTAGAGACCAAGACAAGTACTGTAATTGTGTGTGCAGGTATTGATCATTGATCCTAGTCCAAATACTCCCGCTGGTTCGATAAACCTTAAGGTTATCCACTTGAGAAAAATTGTTGTTTGCCTACAAACATATGCACTTGGGGCACAACATCTAGAATAGGAGAATCGCGGCCGCACGGAGCGCACTCTTGCTCCGTCTTGGGATCTGAGATCCTGCATCCGAGGGCAGAGAGAAGGCCATCGGTGATGTAGCTTCCCAACGTTCGCCCTTTCACCATCGTGGGGCTACTAACGAATGAATCGCCACAAGGAATGCCCATTTGGCTCCTATGGAAGAAATAAAAGGACCGGGTGGCTCAAAAAGTTCTAACCTTCCATCTACTCTTTGTGGTAGGATAATCCCTAATGCCTCTCAAGCTTATGCAGCTCATTCAAATAAGATGCGGTTACTACTCGTTGAATGTATGTATGTTCTCATCATCATTACTAGAGGAACTAGACCTGAGAGGCTTGGAATGCAACTATATTTATCTGTTAGGAATTGTTCATGTGACGGTAGCCCACTGCATTGCATTTATCGAGTATTTAACCAAAAACTACCACATTTCATGGAAACGTGCCTAGAAACTACCACTTTACAAATTTGTGCCAAAAACTATCACTTTTTTACTAACTCGTGGTAAGAAACAACCACTTTCGGAAAATGATCGGTTTAGAAGATTGAAACACGTTTATGACAAGTGGGGCCCTCCCGTCAGGGCTAACGAGCTTCCTCCTCTCTCTCTGGCATTTTAACAAACACTTTCAGTGCATGGGAGGGAAGCACGTGAGCTTCACCATCGCACCAGTCGGCGGCCTAGGACATCGGCGAGGAGTTGTTGCTGGCCATGACGGTGTGCTTGCGACCTTCCAGCCACGCCGTTGCCTCGGTTCCTGCTGGGCGAGTCCATGGGCGACGCGGTGGTGCTGCTCCTGCACCGGCCGCGGCGGTCACCGCCGACGCCTTCGCGGCGAGCACCTCCCGCGACATGGCCTTCAGCCGCGCCTCCCTGGCCTGGACCGCCACCCTAGCCACGCGCGTGTCTTCCCTGCCCGCGGCGACTTCCTCCTGCATCGATCGTGCGCTCGCCTTGGCTCGCTCCGTCTCTCGCCGTGCCTTGTCTAGCTGTTCGGCCGTCGTCTTCTTCTTCTCCTCTTCGCTGTCCCTCGCTCTTGCCTGCGCCGCGGCGAGCTTGGAGGTCACCCGACTCAGTTCCTCCTCCAGCGACGGGATGGACGCTAGATGTACGAGGCGAAGCCGCCGATGCCGAGGGTGACGAGCCGATGTCGATGCGAGCGCGTCCACGAACGCCGGCCCGAGCGCTGCCACCGCGGAGACGAAGTCGACGAGATGCATCGAGGACGGGAGCTCGTCCGTGCTCTGCCGTGCGTCCTTGGAGGGGAACGGAAGCTCGACGATGTCGGCGGCTCCGGCGCCGACGAGCCCGACCTGGATGAAGGGCGCATTGCGTGGGGTGGTGAAGAAGGTGATGGGGGAGGCGACGCGGCGGCCGAGGAGGAGGCGCACGAGGTGGAGGAGGACATCGTACTGCACCTTGCAGACCGGACTAGGGGATTCGGGAAGAATGGGGACGACGTCGCGGTGGGAGGGGAGGGGCTAGGAAGGTGTAGGGAGAGGAAGGAGGAGGCCATGGTGCCTGGTGGTGGTGTTTCCCGGCCGCGGCGTGCGAGCGAGCTCAGGGGGAGTGGTGTCTAGGAGCTCCCCTGCTTCCGTCCCATGCACAAGAGGTGTTTGTTGAAATGCCAGAGAGAGAGAGGAGGGGAGGAAGAAGAAGGTTGGTGATGATGTGTGGGTCCCACCTGTCAGAAAGGTGTTTAGAAGAGGCGAATCGGGCACTTTCATGACATGGTAGTTTTTAGTCAAAGATTAGGCAAAAAGTGGTAGTTTTTGGGCACAAATTTGTGAAGTGGTAGTTTTTGGGCACGTTTCCATGAATTGTGGTAGTTTTTGGTTAAATACTCGCATTTATCGGCCTATGCAGCAATGGGTGTCTCCAATTTCAGCACATGAACTTCTTCTAATATATTCAATTTGATTTGCTATCCTTGCCTTTTATGATAAGGCCATATTCTCGAGTGACATGTGCTCACGGATCTTTGCTACACCGTACACTTATACACATCTAATGGACAGGCGAGTACTAGCGTGATAGCATACATGTAGCACGCCGTGCCAGTTATTGGAGATGTTGGTATAGTGTTATGAACTTATGATGGCGTACACCCACCTCTGGGTTCAGGACTTCAGGTCGTAGTTTGAATTTGTGCTCCTATATTATTACTACGCAGAATACTTACTTGAGGCAGCAGTTCAGGTCCATTTTTTTATGGAACGTTTACAACGCAGTTCCCTACTCCTTTATATAGATCATTGTTATTGCTAGAGATAATATTACAAGGAGTCTCCGACGATGAACCTAAATATCTCAAATGGATTGGAATTTTCCGATCATATCATGATAACATATGCTATATATAATCTCTTTTGTGGCGGTTGTCAAGCGACATTCTTGGTCACTTCTCCTTGCAAATGAATGGACGCCAGATGAAACACACACAAACAAATTCCCCTTGTAGTCTCTGTCGATGCTGTTGTACTTTCCTTCTACTCCCTCCGTTCGGAATTACTTGTCTCGGAAATGGATGTAGCTAGAACTAAAATACATCTAGATACATCCATTTCCGAGACAAGTAATTCCGAACGGAGGGAGTAGAATACAACTTTGACTCGTCGGTATTCAGCGACCTGACCATCAGATGGAAAACCCACGCCAAGATAAAACCAAGAACCGACGTCACAGGCATCCACTTGTCATCCATTCAAGTCCTGCGGTGCTGCACTGGTACTTCCAGTATTGGTACCCTCCTTAGCTGCTAAGAAAAATACTATCGGCTGAAACAATACGAGGCTGAAAAGGGATCCCGTTCCCATCCCCTGAATGGTCGCTGATGGAGTTAGCGAACCTAGAGCTTTATCAATTTATAGATTTCTTGGTTACCTGCTAATGGGTTCATCGATCAGTATATATACATAAGGTAATTATTAGGTGTTTTTTAGCAAAAAAATGCATAAAAGTAAATCACTCCTCCTTGATTTCTTAACCTGGAGTTTTGCCGGTCAAATATGGAAATGAATTGAACGGGAATTACAGTAGGTGGGTGACAATTTGGAAACCTTAGGGTCGAAGAGAAGTACATAATAATGAAGCCTAAAACCTAAAAAGTGCATGCGCACTATCTAGAGAGAACGAGCGGCCGAACGAGAGCCGCTCGATCTTGTTTCGATCGACTGCGTGCGATGTCCAGGTGTTCCCTGGTCGGGTGGTGGAGCCGCGCCGCTCGGACCGCGCGTGGACCGGTCGCCTGGTCCGATCGAGCCGCGCCGCGCGAGATTAACTTCCCGACCGACCCACACGTCATAGAGGATTAGGCAGTTCCCAGCGTGATAGCCGTCGTGGGGAGTGGGCGGCGGTTTCGAATTTCGTGCCATTACCCCGTCCACCCCGCACCTGTTGCCGCCCATTCCTCCTCTTTCCCCCCTGCTCTCGCCGCTGGTTGGTGCTCGGAGGCGGCTCCAAATCCGCCGCTGGTTGTGGTCGACGGCGGGGCGCCCCGCGAGGGTCGTCGTCTGCGGCGGCACAGGTACTGCTCCTACCACGCGTTCCCCGGTACTCGTCCCCGCCCCCTCCTTTTTTCCGGTGAGGTCGCACGTTTTCCGGTGAGGTCGAAGTAGAGGTCGAACTCGATGTCGCGGTCGGGGGTAGGGAGGTCGAACTCATTTTCCGGCGAGGTTGAGGTCACCCCCGCGGACTACTTCGTTTGGGAAACTGCTGGATTGGCACGGACGGGCTAGGGTCGTGCTCATCCCGTCGTTTTTGCGTTGCAATAAGGGGAAAGTTCGTGTATATACGTACGGGATGAGTGGTTCAGGAAGGATGATTGGTTAGTGGCCATAGAGGTTCGTATGTGGATTGTAGCCTCGCGATGGATCTGGTGTTTTTGATGAGTGTTTTTCCCCGCGGTGTGCAACTGTGCTGCCCCTTGCGTGCAAATTAGGAGCAGTAGTAGACAATTTTTGAGACAATATAGCCAATTTGTCAGCCTTGTGGTAGTTCTCCTGGGTCATGTGTTTTTCCCTGCTGTGTGCAATTAGGGACCATTTTTTGTGCAAATCAGTACCTATGCTTGCCAATTTCCCAACATTAACTAGCCAAACTGCCATCCTTTGTGATTGATCTGGTGGTTCGTGTCTTTTCCCGTTGCTGTGTGCAACTAGGAACCCTTGTTTGCAATTTAGCACCAAGGCTTGCCTTTTTTGCAATATAGTGGACCCAATCTGCCAGCCTTGTGGTGGATGTGGTGGTCCACGTGGTTTTTTATTCTGCTGTGTGCAAATAGATATCATCACTTGTGCAAATTAGTACTTCCTTGACGGCACGGGGGTGGCTGGCCAGGGTCAACGTGTAGTTGGCCAGGGTACGCGGTAGTCGTTAGGTAGAAGGGATGCATGTCCACGGCGCCCGTTGCGATTTTAGGTCGATTTGGCTGTTTAGTTCATGTTCCGTTCAATTTTGCAGAGGTTTGAGATCTGTTCATGATTCTTAGTCATTCTGCAAGTTGTATTAGATGCGCGCAATGTGGTGTGCAATGCATTGGCTGATTTTCCCTGATCCTGCAAGTTCATGATTCAGTAATTTAAGTGGTTAGTTGCACAAAATTCTGCTCAGTTGGCTGCGTCCATAGAGTACCTGGCTGTCCATATGCTCTGCAGTTGCAGCAGTTATTTTGGTCAGTTGGCTCACTATTTGTACTAGTTGGTTGTCTATACGGTGTTCAGTTGCTCAAGTTGCCTGTTCAGTTGGCTGCATCACTTTTACTAGTTGGCTGTTCATATGTTATACACTTTGTGATAGTTGCTCTACTTAGTTGGCTTTGCTGTTTTCCCCCTCTGCTGTGTGCAACTAGGGACTCTTGTTTGTGCAATTTAGCACCAATGCTTGCCAGTTTTCCAATATAGTCTACCCTATCCACCAGCATTGTGATGGCTGTGGTGGTTCATGTGCTTTCTCCTGCTTTATGCAACTAGGGGCCCCTTGATTGTGCAAATTAGTACCAATGCTTGCCAATTTTTTAATTTATTTTTTCTTAATGTGCAAGCCTTTTGTTGTGGATGTGGTTGTTTTCATGTGGTTCCCCTCATGTGCAACTAGGGACGCTTATTTTTTGCAAATTAGCACTGAATGGTCGCTAATTTTTCAATATAGTATACCCAATTGTTTTGCTGGATTTTTTGCTTTGCATTTTTTACTTGTTCCAATTTGCACAAGTTATCTTACTGAGCTTGTTGCCTTTAGTTAACTATTTTCTGCCTAGTTATTACTTGTCACAGTTGGCAAGTAATACATAGGCAGAAAATAGTTAGTTGGCTTATATGTTGTCCAGTTTGCACAAGGTTTACTGCCCAGTTGGCTGCATCATTGTAGTAGTTGGTTGTCCACATGTTTTTTTTTGTTTTTTTATATTTTGTGTGTCCTGCTTATGTGTAGATGTCAGCAACCTTCTATGATTTCCCTAGTTTGTTTCCGCATCTTCTAACTATGTTTTTTTTGTTGTATTTCCTCTCGTTGGGCAAAAATGGTTATAATAGGAGGAGATGCGGATGGCAATGAAGAAGATGTATTTTTTTCACTTTTTCTGTGTTTTTGAGTTGTTTTCAACTTATGCACATATGCTAACGTCCTTTTTCCATGTTTTCTTTTTGGGTTGCTTAATCAGCGTTCTGGAAGTCAGTCGCTTCGCCGGAGGTCGAAGCGTCCTGCTAATCGCCAACCACGATCTGCGCGGAGTGTTGAGCAGGGAGAGGATGTTGAGGTAAGTGGCATGCTGATGACACAAGCCCATTTTTCGGTTTTGTTTGGGTCATATAATATTTTTTTTATTTTTTCCCATGCTCATGTTTTTTATTTTTCTTAGGATGCTGAGCAGTTCCGTGTTGTAAAGCGGCCTAGACGTGCAGCAGTTGGAAAGAGAGTTGAGTCATCTTCTAGGGTAAGTAAATTTCTCGAATATAAGTGTTTCTCGCTTTTTTAGACGCTGATGAAATTATGCAGCAGTTCTCACCATCATTTTTGTTTTTAGTTTGTCAATAACAACCTTGTAGTTGACATCTCTAGTCATCTTGATCCAAATATAGTTAACATTAGTTGGCATTAGTTGCCATCTTGTAGTTTACAAGTTGGCTTCTTTATAGTTGACATCACTGGCCATTTTTTGTGCAGGCAGCAGTTGCTGGAGGAGTTGTCGCATCTTCCGCAACAGATGCTGAGGTATGTGATTTTTTGTGTGTGTTTATGAGCTATTGAACAGTTCCTTGCAAACCTTTTTTTAGTTGCTGTTATCTTATTGCAATATGATTTCTTACTGTTGCACATCCGTTAGAACTTTTTATAGTTGTCAGGTATTGTATATTTTCTTAGTTTTTTTTGAAGGTTGCACATTGGCAGTTTTTTAGTTGTCCTCATGATCTTTATTAGTTGCACAAATATATCATATTAGTTGGCATGATCCATTTTAGTAATATATAGCTTTTTCCAATACTGATCAAAATGATGATTGTAAGATTTTTTTTCATTCTTATTTTTTCTCTTGTTTTTAATGTTTCCTTAATGTTTTTATATTCTCATCAATAGGCTAGCGGTGAAGGAGTTGAGGTGGCTGCAGGGGAAGATGTGGAGCGACCATCACAAGCGGGCAGGATAAGGGCATCACCAGCGCGGTTTGCAAATTTCAACGCCTCTCTAAGCCCACCACAGAAGTCAGAGCTAGTTTCGAGGTTGTTCGGGGGGCTATTGAATTTGTCAGACACACTTCCAGTGGACCTCACTAAGTTCCTGGTGTAGTCCTACCAGCCACAGACGTCTGAAATAGTTTTCCCAGGAAGGGGAAGGATCCGTGTCGATGCTGACAATGTTCAAAGGGTATTTGATCTTCCTAACAGGGGTCTAAAAGTCTGTTACAAAGTTGACAAGGATACAACTAGGAGATTCAGAGAGACCTTCAACATAACTGGAACTTCTCATCCCCAGATCAGTACATGGACCACGATGATTAAGGATATAGGGGGAAGAACAGATGACACATTCTTTATGGCCTGGCTTGCGGTTGCCTTCAGCACTTTCTTAGCACCAACCACGGCCTTGAAGCTCAGCCCAAAGTGCTACGGACTGGTGCTAGATCATGAAAACCTCAAGAACACAAACATCTGCCTTTTTGTAGCAGAACACATTAACGAAGCTTTCCGAAACATGGACCAGGATAAGCAAACAGTCTGCTGCTGCTTGTATCACTTGATGGTTAGTAAAAATGACCACTTCCATCTGTTCTTGTTCTTTTTGTGCAGTTATAGTTTGCTGAAATACTCATAATAATAACTAAACTTGGCTTCTCTTTTTGTTGGGTCTGGTGAAGATACTATACCTTGATGCGCTTGTCCATGACATCCCAGTAAGCAACTGCGCAATATGATCGAATGCATAGGATAGTACTCTAATTGCCAAGGTGATCAAGAAGGATACCATCTCTCCTGCTGTGTTCGGCAAATTACAAGTGAGTTCTCTTTGTTTTTTTCCAACAGTTTCTCCTTCTTATGTTCTTTTGATGTCTGGTCAATTTTTTTGGAAATTGCACAAAAACTGCCATCAGTTGGCACAACAATGCATGTAGTTGCACAACTTGTAGCTTTAAGTTTGGCATCTGCACACATGTTCATTTTAAATTGGCACACCATCTTTTTTAAATTGCACAGTTTTACTAATCTTGTTGCACAGATGTGTGGCATCAGTTGGTAGAAATATTTTTAGGTGCCATGTGGGTTGCACAGTTTTTGTGTCTTTGTTCAGTTGCATATATGTATAGTCGAATTGTCTACCCCAGTATCTTGTTGTAGTTGCACAGGTTATAATATTTGGTTTCATTCAACACACAAATCTGTTATGATAACCTTGTTCTTTTCTTTTTCTCTTTTTTTACATCAGCTTAAAGAGGAGTATAGAGGCACGTAGCAGACACCACTGTTTGGTGGAATTTTACAAGCTGAAGCATTCGTGGCATCCAAGTTACCAATAACCTACAATCCGCAGGTTAGTGTTTTGCATACAGAAATTTGTACCACTTACCAACATTTTCTTTTGGCTGGGATATATGTTCAGTTGGACATGTATAACTTTTTGTAGTTGCGAGAATACAGGATTCAGTTGGCTGTGATGTATGTTCAGTTGCACATATAAGCATCTGTAGTTGCACATGTTCTTTTGGACAGTCAAAGTGTTCGTTTACAACCATTGACATCAACTTGGCAGAATGCATGTTTTTAGTTTGTGCCATAGTGCATCTGTAGTTGGCTAGAATCATGTTTTTAGTTGGCCAGAAAGTGTGTATTAGTCTGTTTTTGCTTATCATATCATGGTCAGTTGCAGACATTTTACTTTTTATTCTTTTTCTAACTGAATCGGTACTGAATCTTTTTTTGTTGATTCAGAAAAAGGCAAAGATTGCGAAAATGGTTAGTGACCTGTGCAAGGCTGTAACTGAACAGGTTGGCACCTTCATTGAAGCAGTTGCCAAGATTGATGACGAGGAACCAGATATTGATCCTTACGTATAGCAGCCATCAATGCAAACTGGGGCGTCATGCCGTGCTCCAAAAAGAAAGAGACGGGGGTCAACTATACAAGAAGAAGAAGAGCTTGTTGAGGATGAGTCAGGAGAAGATGAGGAAATGGAAGCAGCGATAGATGTTGACGATGACGAGGACACAGATGCAGATGAATCAGAGGAGGAGGACAAGGATGAGGATGACAATGAAGAATATGTAGAGGAGGAGGAGGAAGAGGAGGAGGAGGAGGAGGAGGACGAGGACAAACAAGAAGAGGACAAAGGAGAGGAGGAGGACAAGGAAGAAGATAGTGAGGCAGAGGAGGAGGAAGAAGAAGGTGAGGCTTAAGAGGGGGACGGGGACAAAGGTGCAGCAGTTGATGGCAGTGAGAGGGGAGAAGACAAAGACGCAACAGTTGATGGCAGTGAGAGGGAAGAAGATGACGATGAAGAAGACGAGGATGGTTATGGTGATGATAAAGGGGGATCCAATGGAGGCAGCGACAGCAGCGATGATGATGATGATGACAACGCCCCTGGTTCTGCTGGTACAGGCGGCAACACATCCAGGAGGACTAGCACTTCTGCCACTTCTGCCAGCAGTAGCAATTCATTGAGTAGCAGGAGCACACTACAGATGTTAATCGACAAAACTTGCTGGAAAGACAAGGATTTGCCGAAGTCAAAGAAAAATGACGAAGCAGAGTCCCAGGACAGCATTGATATGTTCAAGCTCTGCAACTTGAAGCCAGCTTTGCCAACCACCTTTCCTGTGCCAGATTTTAGCGACCAAGATATGTGTGAGAAGATCAATTTTGCCATTGACAAGAGCGTGTTCTTTTCAAGTGTTGTTCAAAAGAATCAAATTGGCATTGAGGAAGCAGGAAAGGGTCTTGACTGGGTTCATTCAAAGGAAAAATACAAGGAATATTTGAAGCAGCTTCTAGATCTAAGCTCCGGCAAGAGCAAGGCAGCATCCATGGCAAACCCTCACGTGGTCCAGAAGCATAAAGCAGTTTCAATGAAGAAGAATCAGCAGTTGCCTGAAACCAAGGAGAAGATGGTGAGTGCAGATGCTGAAGTAAATATGGTCAAGGAAGCTGTGCCTCAAACTCATATGCCAACTGTAGTGAGCAGAGAGCCAACCACCACCACAGGAGTTCAACAGATCAAGGGGAAGACTCCCCTTTCAACAGTCCCACCCAAACCACCTAAGCAGGAAAATATTGTCAAGTTTGCCAGGGGCACAAAGGGGGAACATGCCACAAAAGGTTTGGGGTTCAGAGACGAGAGAGAACTGCGAGCCGCGGCCATTGATGCAGGGGTGCCATGTTCTGCTAGGTTGCTGCCAACTCATACTGGAAAGATGCCAACTACAGGTACCAGTGTGCCAAATGATGTGTCAGCTAGCAGCATGGTCACATTCAAAACCATCACAGCTGCTCAGGAAGGCACCACTGCAGCTGCAAGCCCCAAGGTGCCTACTCATAGAGATGCTTCAATGCAAAACACCAAAGGAGGTGATGTTTATTTATCTGTTGCACATATTGCTGCAGAAGTTGCCGTACTGTGGTTTTTTGGTTTTGGCTAGAATAGATCTTTGAGTTGGCAGTCAATGTGTTCAGTTTTTGCTAGAATAGATGTTTCAATTTCCCAGGATGCATACATCAGTTGCCAGCATGCATGTTCAGTTGCACAGTCCATGTTTTCACTTGGATAGAATAGATGTTTCAATTTTCCTAGGATGCATATATCAGTTGGCCAGCATGCATGTTCAGTTGCACAACCAATGTATTCAGTTGGCTAAAATAGATGCTTGAATTTTCATGGATCCATATATCATTTTGGCCAGGATGCATGTTCTGTTGCACAGCCAATGTATTTAGCTGGCTAGAATAGACATTTCAGTTGGCCAGGATGCATATATCAGCATGCCCTGGATGCATGTTCTGTTGTACAGTCAATGTGTTTAGCTGGCTATAATAGACGTTTCAGTTGGCCAGGATGCATATATCAGTTGGCCAGCATGCATGTTCCGTTGCACAGTCAATGTTTTCAGCTGGCTAGAATAGACGTTTCAGTTGGTCAGGATGCATATATCCAGTTGGCAAGCATGCATGTTTACTTGGCTAGAATCACGTATTAATTTGCCAGAAAATATGTCTTAGTTGACTTGTTGAACACATAAAAGGGGCAGGGGAAACACTTTTGAAGCAGCTCATTTAACACATCCAGGTGGGAGAAACTTGTTTGGCATGCATCAAGTAGTTTTTGGCTTGTTTAACACATCCAGCAGTAACATCAAGTAGGCTGGTGTGATGTGCCAGATTCACCTCTTTTTTGAAGCAGCTTCTCCATGGATTTTGTCCTAGATCCATGGAGAAGGGGGTTTACATATGCCTACATGTATGCAGTAGAAGAAAGGTGAAAGTGAAGAGGAGCAGAGGGGGCTTACCTACTTGATGTTAGTGCATGGTATGGGCTCTGACCACCCTGCCCTTAGATCTTCTTTTTTGAAGCAGCTCCTTCTTCTACTTTGGGGCTCCCATGGCGGCTGTGTAGGAGGAGGAAGGAAGGCCTTGGATCCCTTTCTTCCTTTCTTTCGTGGAGAAGAAGAAGGGACCATGGGGCATGGGAGGCGCTGGGTAGGTACGTGGGCGTGGGGACGCTGCGTATGTACGCTGGGGCGTGGGCGCGAGTAGGCGTGGAAGGCGCTGGGAGCGTGGGGTGCGGGCTGCTCGATAGGGTTTGGTGGCAGTCTGTCCCTGTGGGCCGCTCGATCGGGTTTTGGTGGCAGCCTGTCCCCTTCCTTTTCTGTACCGCAGGGGGACAGGGCTTACCTTTTTGGGCTGGCCGCTCGATCGCACTAGTGGGCAGCCGGCCGCCCACTAGACGCGTCCATAATGAAGTCATGCTTCTATTGTCTCCATAGGGATATTTCCAATTTACGTTAGAAGATGTGAATGTACACTTGGCAGTTCGTTGGACATCCTCTACCCTAGTAGAACAACTCTATTTGGTCCCCTATAAGGCTACACAGGAGCAAAATTACCGGCACCTAGATCTTCTAAACCGGTTAGAAGATTTTACTCCTCCGCTTATCCGAGGAGTAAATTTACTCTTCCTGAAGGCGGCCGAGAAAAAAAATTCTTCACGTGACGGCCTACTTACGGCCGGCCTGCGACTCAGGTGAAGCCCCCTTGACGACGACGGCAATCTCGGGCCTCGCCGGCGACCTCGCCGTAGAAAGGGCAGCGGCATGTCGGACTTGTCGCGCCACCCGGGGTCATCGCGATGGCCACTAACGCGCAGCCCTAGCGTTGCCGCTGACCTGCACGCCGGAACTCAAGGCCGCGCAGCGCAGCATGAGACTCGTACATTGGGTGTCCCGGTTGTGGCAGCAGCACGTCGGCGACGGGCGAGGCCAGCACGACCATCATGATCTTGATGGCGTGGTTGCAGCCGGCGGTGAGGAGCATGTCGCCCGTGGAGAGCTCGTAGGGGAACTCCCGAGACAGATACGCGGTGACAGCGCTGCAGAAGCACACATCCATTTGTTTATGGAAAAGGTGCGATAGCACCCGGGAGCCCCGACACCCCATTATATGAGCCGTTCAGCACCTAAAGATTCATGCAGTATCATAGCCAGCAGCACACCACATGTGGTATCAGGTTAATTAATCAAGGTAAATCAGGGAGACAAACAGGGAAAGCCCTAGGCTGTAGCTGAGAATAGTAGGCATGCAAGATTTCACGGGAGGCCAGCCAGGCCATCGTTGAAAGGACAGGATGAGGGTGGTGCAGTGATGGAGGTGGCAGCGGGCAAGCTGAGCCACGGCTCCCCATGCTCAGAATTTTTCTCACACTACAATTAGATATTCTGTGGAGTGATCTTTATATTTGAATGAGTGGCCCGGTCCATTGATATAACATGCAGAAAACAAGCCTTTATAAGACGGATATATCATGTATCTAAGCACAGAAGATCCTTGAATCCAAAAGAAGCATGGAGCAGCAGAAACTTTTTGACTTTGGTGTCCACTTCCTATTCTCTAACGCATCATCTATTTCCAAAATAAAAAAGGCCACAATGCCCGAAAGTGCTATTCTGAACTCGGGCTCATATGCGCCCTTTATCTCAGTCGTTGTGTAGCACTAACATTCGGGCCACTGCTGGTATTTTAGTCTGTATTCGGAGCAGTACACGCAGCTTTTTCACAGCATGTGGCCCACCCAACCACCGCATTCAATGTAACAACCGTCATACTCGCAACTACGGCTCAGATGGGAGCATTGCATTGTGGGCCACGGCTCAGCCGTTGTGGGCTACGCACTCCATCGATGCCAGTGCCATCCATTCTTGTGTCCCCTTCGAGGGCACATTACATAAAATGTTGGGCAATTTGTACTCTGGTATCCTTTCTTTTCATGTTGTTTTTCTCTCACTCACCTCCAGAGGTTGATACTCTGATCATACCACTCGGACTAACATCCAAAGTTTTATTTATTCATTTATTTGTCTGAACATGTCTATCCCCACGCCTGAAAATAGCACAAATGAGTTAATACAGCTGATATTTTTCCTTAATCATTTTATTAATCAGGTTTCTTCAAATATCTGCAAAACATGTACCCGGTGTTCCAGATCCTTGCACTAGTAGAAAACGGAGCTTTAAAACCGGTTTGTAAGGGCCTTTAGTGCCGGTTATGGAACCGGCACTAAAGTGTGGGCACTAAAGGCCCCCCCCTTTAGTACCGGTTCGGCACGAACCGGCGCTAAAGTGCCACCACGTGGCGTGAGCTCGCGCCCTAGTATGGGGGACCTTTAGCACCGGTTGGTGTTACCAACCGGTATTAATTCTTTTTTTTGAAAATTTTGGAAAAAAAATTTAATTTTTTTTTTGATTTTTAATTTTTCTGAATTATTTGATGATTTAGTCTCTAATCACCTCTCTTAACTGCTCAAGTGTGGATCACTCATTCCAAATCATCTAACTTCCCGACCGGTCACCCATCCCTCTCACTACTCCAGCCCGAGCACGCTTAACTTTCGGGTTCTATTCTCCATCGTTTCCGAGTCTGCACTTGTTGTTTTCCTGACAATAGTAAGATGTCAATCCTATTAACCCTCAGGAGTTTAGCTTGAGCATGAAGTCACACGTTTCACCGTTTGAGTTTGAAACTATTATTCTAAAAAAACAGTAATTATTTAGTAACGCTAATATTTCTTGAATAAGTTTGACCATAGTTTGACCAAAATTCAAAAAATTGAAATAATTATTTAGTAACACTAATATTCTTGAATAATATGTAGTAACATTAATACTTCTTGAATCCGTAGTTTGACCAAATTTAACCAATTTTTTTTAAAAAAACTAAAATTTGACCATATCTTTTTTTCCTTTTCAAATTTGAGGATTCTAAAAAATTCCAAACAGGCCGTAGGTGGTCTCCATCGGATGCGGATTTTCGTGCTGAATTTTTTGATATATTATACGTTTTTTTCCGACATCGTATGCAAAAGTTATAGCCGTTTTACATTTTTCCCTACACTTTTTGCAAAACATGTCCAAATTTAAGTTTTCAAATTTTCCTAACTAGTAGATATAGTAATATAACTACCTCTCGAAGGATTTTATTTTTTGAAGTTTTTATCATTTTCTTTTGATTTTTTCAAAACTGAAATGGCGATACACGGGGGGGGGGGGGGGGGGCGGTAGAGTTTGAAAATTGGCCCCTTTAGTACCGGTTCGTGGCACGAACCGGTACTAAAGGCTTGTCCCCTTTAGTAACGGTTCGTGGCACGAACTGGTACTATAGGTTAGACCTTTAGTACCGGTTGGTAACACAAACCGGTACTAAAGGGGCTCGTGGGGACCCGGCCTGACGCCAGCCTGCCACTACCCCTTTAGTACCGGTTCGTGGCACGAACCGGTACTAAAGACTTAACACGAACCGATACTATTGATCGCAGCCACGAACCGGCACTATTGATCACATTAGTGCCGGTTTTTTTACAAACCGGCACTAATGTGCTTCACATTTGACCCTTTTTCTACTAGTGCTGGCTCGCCTTATGAGCAACATTATGTACTGCATCACCAACGGCAGCATGTGCACAAGCCTTCTCGATCTGCTCATCAGTGGCTGCACAAACACACAACTATCAGATCCATGGATGAATGTAAAAAATGTCTCTTTTCTTTAAAACACCATATCCTTGTGTCGGTATTGCTTACCATTTTGTTCATACAGGGCTTGGCACATACGAGCAACCTGATTATCTTTATCCACTTGCTCCAAAGCCTCGCGTTGCGCCTCTTTCGCACACCTCCTCGCAAGCTCTGCATCCTTCTCTTCCTGCTCGTTCACCTTCTTTTCTTCATCTTCTTGGTACTTTTTTGCAACACCCTCATCCCTCACCTCTTGCTCCCTGAGCCTCCTGTCAATCTCTACTAACAGATCATGCTCAGGGTCCGACCATTCTTCAAATGCACCATCATTATTGCTATCATTGTCGATGACATACACAACTGTTGACAGCCGGGATACTTCCTCAATCACATCTAGAACATAAATGTCACGTTAGGCAATGAACTTTTCATTTAGTTTCCCTTACTATATGGAGAAAATGACAAATCAAATGTCAATTTGAAACAACATAGTTACTGACATTCTTCATAAAGCTCATTCTGAAGCTGCCTCGTGCAATCTATGTCAATGTCGACCACATTCAAAACTTCTGTGTCAACCACAGCTCTCAGTGCGCCATCATCCTCCTGTTTCACAGCTATAGGCGGATACTGAGTTCCAGTTATACCTTCGTGCCCTAATTTTTCAGTAGTTACCCCCTCCACCTGACAAGCGCCTTGCATCGCTGTAACCTCTTGTAGAATATTGTCAATTTCAGCCGTGCAACCTGACAGTGCAGACAATTTCAATTTTCTGTAATCAGATCCAAAACGCAAACTTTCTGTTAGTATCATAATTGTTACTACTTTCACATCATCTTACTTGTCGTACTGTTGACAACAACAGCCCTTGCCCCCGTATGTTCAGCCCTTGCAGTTGTGCTCACACCGCCATTATGCCTCGCCACACCACTGCCTGCCACTGTCGCTGTGTTTCCATCATTTTCACGGGATAGCATGGTTAACATTTTTCTCCAACATATGTTTTCCCAAATTAAGATAATGGATCCATAAAAATATACCTCCACCATCTCTGATATGGTTCTGGTCCATTAGCAGTATTTGCTGCGTCCTCGAATCAAACATAAGTACTTCAACTATCTTTATGGCATTCATTTTTAAACTGGTTATGCTTCATACTCATGATAAGCATATAATTAAGTTACAGATTCTTTGAGCACAAAAACAGGGGAAGGGGTGTTCATGCGTCATCACCTTGTCCTCTTAGGCGAGGTATAGCATTCCTAGAGCGTCGATCACCTCGTTCCTGCTCATTTTCATCACTGTCGGACGACTCCATTTCAGATTCCTCAACCACTGGCTTCTTCCCTTTTTCTGCAGTGCTCAGCCGGCCAGACGCTGCCACCGGAGTCACTTCAGTAGTTTGGTTCAGCTACATTTGCCAGTGTCACATAAAGAAGGTCCAACAACAACTTCCACATCTGGAAGTTCGGAACAACATAGCAGAAATGCACATTACAATTTGGCCACAACACAAAAAACTAGTCATTGGACGTCCACGTCGACAAGGTGTTCTCCTAGGTGCTGCATCTCCAATCCTTAGCCTAGCAAAAAACAGGCAACTATGATATTAGTTTACAAGGATTCAGCAAGTATCATTCCTAGTAACTAGACGCATGTAATCCTTGGTTTGCAAGCATCATTTTACTTAGACCAAGTCCATATAATTCTGTAGTTGCTCTAATCCAGGGAATCAATTTTTTAAAAGTCCCAGCAGATTATTGATGGTAACAAGCATAGAAGTATGGTCATGGCACAATGCACACACTAATTCAGCACATTTATGCCAGATTTGTACTGTCTCATTTTTTTCTGCATGATCAAGTCAACCACTAACCTTTTGTTCCATCCAGGAGCCTGGCGGTTCATCTTTCCAGTTAATAGCCGGAGGCCGCGGGAGATATCTCACTCCTTTCTACCGCTGCTCCGCGGACATCCCAGATTTGAGCGTCCGTGCTACCAACCGCCGGCGCCAGCTCCCCCACACCCTGCTTGCCGCCATGAATCCCACCACCATAGCCGGTGCTTCCTCCGCCGCCAAGAAATTCCCAATCACCAGTGTCTGCTCCAGCACACCCGTTCCTAGGCCTGGCTGCTCCCGTGCCTCCCCATCCCACATCGCCCGCCCGCCCCACCGCACCCTGCTCTGCCACACGGGGCGGCACTGTACTTTCGCCTACCTCCTCTAGAAAAGTAGATCTGATCGATGACAAACCAAATCCGTTTCGATCAACCAATCCAGGTAGCTAATCCAGGATGTCAGCCACAAGAAAAGGGAAGATTTACGAACCCACATATCGGCTGCATTAGGAACTCCATGGCTTGTCGCCGCCGCTGCGCCTTCTCTCGACGATTCAGTCTCCAACACCCAGATTGGAGAAAACACCAGAACGGTGCATCCATTTGGCCCTTTTTTTACAGAAACAATTCATTTGACCCATGACCCCACCGACGGGGAAAAGGCAACATCCTGGTCCACGGATCGATCAGACGTGGACGCATATTCTGGGCCACAGCTCGCCTCTTCTCGAACATCCGTCCGCAAGCCGTTAAATTATGGCCCACTACCCATCTGTCGCGCATACGTATGGCTCAACAATACCTATTTTCTAGCAGCCCACCACCTCCTGTATAAAGAAATGGCACAGATCCTTAGGCTCATATCAACGCCCACGATTAAGAGCTCATATGAGCTCGAGCTCAATAACTCCATGTCCACCACAATGCCACTCTTCACACAAGCGGACGAAGGCTCTGTTTGGATACTCTAACTCAGTTAGAGGTTAGAGTTAGATTCTAATCCTGAACTAACCCTAAACTAACTTAACCAAAGAGGTGTTTGGATGACAGGGTTACATGGAGCGCTGATACGGCGAGACGCCTTCACAGGCGGTGCGAGAGAGAGCGAGGGAGAGGATGAGAAGCTTCGAGAAAGTGGGGAGGGATCTGCTGCGGGGAGAGCGAATGAAAAATGTGTTTTTTAGTGGTCTCAAAAAGAACTAACCCAAATAAGCACCTCTTGGGTGGGTTAGATTTTTTGGATGGGTTAAATGCATCTAACCCAAACTAACCCTCGTGTTTGGATATTTTTAGGTTAGTTGAGTCCAAACTAACCCAAAGTAACTCTAACCCATGGATCCAAATAGGGCCGAAGCAGTCCTTCACTTATCTTCTCTTGCTCTTTCCTGTTTCTTCTTCCCCAAAATCCATCTCAATCTCCGATGATCCCCAACAAGTCGACACATCGACGCTCAAATATTGTAAGATTCAGACGGCGATTCCTTGAGTAGCTGTACAAGATTGACACATTAAGGAATTAACAGATCATTTGCCGGATCCCCTTCTGCTACTTCTCTAGGTACAACTTCAGATCTCGATTTTTGCTTCTAAACTTTTAGAAATGAATTAGATAGACTATGTACAATACGCTTAGCATCATTTGTGTACAAGTTAGAGCTATACTATTCCATTTTTTGCTACTAAATATAGTATTTTTTGGGTGATAAATTTTAAAATGATATGCAGAACTAGTTTGGCGGACCACTCCAATGTGACTGGGCACACCCTCGTTCGGTGTGCGCATGAAAAGCGTGCGTTTGAATCTAGGACTTTTGTTGCATGAGAAATATTCCGCCCAGGCAACCGCAGTGCGACAGGCTACGCTATCTACAACCAATATTTTTAATCCTCATAAAGAAGTATGAGTGGTCAATGGTGGCTATACGTTCTACAGTCATAGGTGGCTAGGAGGCACTTCAGCCTGGTGGTATACGAGAGCCTCGCATCCATGATACATGGCGTTGTAGACCTCGCCCCATTGCCGCATTTCGCAAAAGAATGTGGCTGGTGTGAAGATTACGATTAATATCGTCAACCACTAAATTGCTATATATGCCTTGACTTGATTCCATCAGTAATCACTGTGATAGGTTTTTGTAGTTGGACGTTATTTGAGTAGTTATTTTGAATTTTCTTTGAGTCTGAGATTTGTTAGTATCACCAGACTCATTAGTATTGTTCCGGATGTGATTAGCCATTTCGAACCCATACGGTGTTTTTTTCAACAACGAATATTTTTTTATCTATTCATCAACTGCTAAAGTTGTACAAATAAAATCAAAAATAATAATTATATCTAGGTCCATAGATCACGTAGAGAAATTTGTTTTATGTCCGTCGCTTAAGCTTTTTCTAAATTCATCACCCCGTGCTACCGTATGACTTTTTACCATGCATGTCACGGGTTTTTGTGTTAGACCGCATCTGCGGCGAGGATGATAAGGTCGACATGTCTATTCACTTGTTTGAAACACTGGCTGACATGTATTTTTTTTTCTTTACAACACGAGGACATGTCAACTCAAGGTTCCTCTCTCCCTCTTTTCACTAGCAGGAATCAACCTAAGATGAACAATGCCAGACCGTCGTTTCAAATAGGTCCAAGACTCCCCGGGCTTAGCAAACTGCTAGACATTTTCTAACTTGCACAGGACGGCATCTTAGTCGATAGATTCGGACGGGTCGGAGTCAGATCTATTGCCCTCCATGCTGGGGAAGACGGAGATCGCTTGACGAGAGTTTAGGGGCGGAGTGGAGTGAAGTGAAGCTGAGTGGGGTGACTAGAGTTTGGTCCGAGGAGCGCATGGAGATGAATATATGTGAGATCGGATGGTCCAGCGTGAGCCGGGTCCGACATGACAGACGCACCCGCTTGCGCTCATGCCTTCCTATATTTACCCCACATTTGGGCTGGATATAAGGGGTGTCAGTCATCTCGAGCAATTGAGGGGGTTTGACGTGCCCAGTTTGGGTCGGGTTTTCTTGACCAATCAGTGACTGTGCCATCCGTCTAGATGTATGAGGGCGGTTTGAAGCGCCCGGTTGTAGATGCTCGTAGACCACTTTGTGCGAACATAAAAATATGTTGGATATGATAATGGCCATATCTGTCCGCTCAGTGTACTGTTGTACACCGTCGGAAACATTGTTAGTAAAACTCAATGCCGCAACTTTAATCTCGACTGATATATAGTGTGTTCTTGAGCTGTCAAAGGGCTTGTTAACGACAACGATTAGGTGACCGTGTTGGTGACCGTGTTGGTGTTAGGTTCTAAGCTGTCAAATACCTTGTTGTATGCCCACCTTAACAATTTGCATGAATGTATGAGGTATAACTATACGATTATCAACTTAATGTACCAGGTACAAGTATGCATGAATGTACCAGGTACAAGTATATGGTTATCCACTTAATGTACCAGGTACTGGTATGATTGAATATATCAGGTACAAATATACGGTTGTCCACTTAATGTACTAGGTACAAGATGGTCCTTGTGGTGGCCAAATGTACCAAGTACAGTTACTGTGCGTTGATTGTACCATGTACATGTATGTTTGTGATGGGTAATGTACCAGGTACAAGTTCCGAGTAACAACCAATATCACTAGCCAACATTGTGCACCTCATCCGAGTAGCCCACCTCGCCGAAAGAGTTGTCGGACGACTCAAGTGCTTGTATATTTACCCCATACGTGAATCCATTGTTTCATAGAGGAAGAGACAACAAAATTTAGCACGATCAATCCAACTAACACTTGCCGGACATGGTGACTACCGTATGGGCGAATGGTATCTTTGTGGTGGATGGAGGAGTTGTCTGGACCGGTGGAGGTGTACTGATGTACGTGATGGAGTCACAGAGTTCAAGTATGGGTCGGGCGGTCAGGGTGTTGGAATGGCGGACGCTGACAAGAGAGAAAACAGATGCGGATAAAGTTGTATTAATGGATGTGCGGGGGTCCGGGGGTGCGCTTTTGAGCACGTGCCTTAAGCATGAGGGTTGGAGGAGAAGCGGTCAGGGTGCCGGAGTCCTCCGTATGCATGATGAATAACAACTATGACGACTGCGATGATACTCACTATACCGCTGCAAGAGCATCAATCTCATGCCACCCTTACAAGTTGGATGCTCGTCCCGATCTCAAGGAAGGAGACAATCTTGTGTTCGCGACATATGGGCGTGCACAATGAGAGTTGTCCATGTTCGATGTGGACAGATGCGAGAAGCTCGTGAATGTTGTTGGGGAAGTGTATGAAGGAAGTACCATGGTCGTATGAGTTGTAGGGTGCTCATAGGAAAAAAATGTTCTCCATTTTGTATTGATCATGTCTGTATTATTATTATGTTTGATGTTGTACGGTAGGTTCGTCTGAATGCACGAGTTATAAGTATGTCTGGATGTACTAGGTACAAGTATATGATTGTCCACTTAATGTATCAGGTACAAGTATGCCTAATTGTATCTGGTACAAGTATACGTTGTCCATATAATATACCACGTACAAAAGTATTATTGTGGCGACCAAATGTACCAAGTCCATTTACTATGCGTTGATTGTACCAGGTACATGTATGTTTGTGAGATTCTATAAGACTTAGCGCACAAGACAAAGGCTCCTATAATCCTAGGCCTCCGGTACATTATATAAACTGAGGCTAGGATAGTCAATAGATCATCTCATATTCATTAGAATATTCTCATACAACAATCTCTTTGAGATGAACATACAACAATCTCTTGGAGAGGTTCATTGATTCCAGAGTGATGCCTTTCAAAAAAGGAATGGCATTGAGGGTGCCACCACCTCCCAAAAGACTTAGGACTTTTGCCTGGAGATAAAGGGAAGGGGGGAGTGGGGGAGCCAGATCATATCAATGTGTACAAAGAGGTGATATGACGACGTGGGGGCTTGCTGATTTGCTTGTCTAAGGGACACGGTCCTAGGATTCTTCTTGCTCCAAGATGGTGTTCTACTAGGTGCCGACCCTCTTTGATATTGCCATTGACGAGTTCCGAATGGTCCGTCGGAGATCTCCACTAGGTGTTTGATGCTTGTAGATTTCTGAGACGAATGGTCCGTCAGAGCCTGCATACCCATCTCAGCAGCAGCTCCCTTCTGATCGTCGGTAAATCTGTCAGTCAATGTAGTTAGTCGTTCTTGGGAGGCTCTGTTGCGAATACATTTCTTCTTCTGCGAAAAACAGACAAAAAGAATCAGTTGTTGCCATGTTTTGCACTGTCATGAAATTCTAGTTCATGACAAGACGACTGCAAAGCTCGAGGTGGCAACCAATAACATATGCAGGAGGAGGAGGGGTGTGTGGACAGTTACCTCATCGCCCTTTTTTCTCCGTCCAGTTGCCCGATTATGCTGTGGTGGATCCATGAAATCATCATCATCGTTGTGACGATGAACGCAAGCCATTCTGCTGAGGTAGGAACAGACCAAATTGTCACGGTGGAAAATGAAAACAGAATGCAGGGAAGTAAGCAGTTGCTACATAACAGAAAATGTCAACTAGTGGATGCAAAATATCGCATAAACATGCACGCACCCCCTTTGATTGTCGAAAACATAAAGTGGCAATTAAGCACATTGGTTACATTTGAAAAAGTGTACAGATTGTAAATGCACTTGAAAATAAAATGTTGAAGTTGCCATGTTAGCACAATATAGTACTTATTCAAAGTCACAGAATCCTCCACTGCACAAAGCCTAAGATGTCGCAGCTCACACCTTGTCCTAAACACACCAAATGAGTTGCCATGTGTTCAGCGGCAAAAATGTGCTTGGTTGAAATTGCCATGTTAAAATGTAACACATAATACAGAAAAGCAATGAAAAACATCTAATGAAGAACCAGAAAAATTGCCACAGTGTGTTCAGATATCGCAAGTCATCATGGCAAAACACAAAAATTGCGTCTGCCGTACAATGAATTTGCCACATTATACCCTATACTGACTGTAATATGGCAACAGACATGTTGTGGTCAGACAAAAATAGTTGCCACATGGGAAGCATATTTATGGCATCTGACACAATTGATTTGCAAATTAGTTGCCATGTTATGAGGCCAAATTATCACATTATCCTGTCTACAATATGGCAACAGACAAGGTGTGTTCACATTCTATTTGCCACAAGAATATACTATCCAGGGTGGCAACAGACACATTTGATGTGCAGATTAGTTGCCATCAAGTGCAATTGGTTGCTGAAACTGCAGTGACTACCAATTAACTACACTTTACAATTCATACAGTGTGGCAACTATCACACTATTTTCAGGAAATTAGTTGCCACATGGAAAAGCATGATCGTATCAACTATCACAGTAAGTCAGGAAATTAGTTGCCACATGGAAAAGTATGTTTATGGCAACTATCACAGTAATTCAGGAAATTAGTTGCCACATGGGAAAGCATGTTTGTAGCAACTATCACAGTCATTCAATAAATTAGTTGCCGCATGAGAAAGCATGTTTGTGGCAACTACAACAGTCATTGAGGAAGTTAGTTGCCCATACACTCATGATAGGTACTCAACCTACCAGGTTTGCCTTCATACTGCAGTTTCACAAACACTAAACTAGATCTAGGATTCAATGACAACTGTAATGACTTGAAATTCAACCTCAAAATTCTCCCCGAACTGATCACAAATACCAATTCGAATCAATGCGCAACCAACAGAACGGAAAACAATGGCCCAATCCCAAGGCACAACCAGTGGGTGTCTCTGGATAGGCAAAACCACACCGGCGAGACCGCCGCGGCGGCAGTGATGAAACTGCCCAGTGCCACCGAAAACGGCAAGCACAGGACTCCGCCGCCGGCGGGAACACCGACGCATCGCCAAATCGCCTGAATCCCTACGAATCTCGAGCGAAGCATCGAACGGGGAGGGAAGGGGGGAAAATGCAGGCAAGGATTGCGAGAGTGGGAGCGAGCATTACCTTCAATCTGCAGGCGCTCTGGCGAAGCCGCTCCGGTCCGGCGAGCACCACCGACGGCCACAAACACCGTCGACTCTTCCGCCTCCGCCGTTGCCTTCTCCCCTCGACTTCTCCCCCAATGGTTTGAAATGCGAAGTGAGTTGTGCGAGTGACTGCGGAGACGAGGAAATGGAACTGTGACGGGGAGGGGAGCGAAGTGCGCGACGTGTTTGACGTCAACCATGGTCGGCGCGGGGCGTGCGGGCGCATGGCAGTTCCACCGCACGCCCCCTGGTGGCAATCGCTGACCGCGGAGGGGCAACCGGCGTGCGGGCGACCTGTCTCACGCACCACACACACGCCTTGTTCTACGTGGCACAGAAAATCGACCAGACTGTGCCAAGATTCGTGTAAAACGTACTGGACGGCGATGGATGCGTGTGGTCGAGATGGTGAACGCCCACACGTGTGGGCGTTAACATTTCCGATCTTTTTAGCATTTTTGGGAATTTACTGCATTAAATTTTTGACTTTGGGTGCACCAATAGCGCAAGAGCCGCTGGTATATTAGTTACATGTGTTGTTAAGCACGGAGGCATCAAACGTGTGTTGCCCTACTTCTTGGCGTTAGAGTTGCCCGACGTTTGCCTTTGGAGTTGCGGCGAGTCGGCCATCGTGTCTGCGGCGGCAGGGGTGGAGCTAGCATCAGGTTACACCTAGGGCTAAGCTAGCTTTAAGTGATGCACCTTAGATTCGCTATACTTTGCAAAGATGAATTACAAGAGATGTTGTTACTAGGCCTAGGGCTATAGTGCTAGTTGCCCCATGCATGTCATCATACACAATCCTGTTTGTTTGTTCTTTCCTGTGCACCACAAGACACTTGGTGGAACCTTCCTGATCAAATTCAACGCGTACTGACAGGTTCGGATCAATATACTTCATATCTTCTAAAAGTTGTCGGTCTTATACATGTCATCCGTTATTGCATCTTGAGCTATCCTTGAGCAAAGATACCTTAAGTTCTGTTTTCAGAGCGGTTTGCTGGTCTGATCTCCATGTGTTGTTGCATTGATAATATTGTATACCTTGCTGATGCCTTCCTGACGCTAATATTATTCTCCCTGAGATTCTTGATGAAATTCATAAGAACCGGATTGATCTGACTATGTGAATTCCACTACCTTGTCTCCTGACAACTTGCTGATAGAGGGTGACTGTGCTTGTTACTGAATATGCTAACATACCAACCATGGTCCTTCGTGTGGAGGAGCCGCGTCCACGCCTTGCACTCTGTTTTGTAGGGGAAAATTTTATATTTGTCTAGTTTACCCTGCACACCACAAGCACAAAGAGACAACAAAAAAGATAATTTCTACAATATAAATGCCAAGCGATTTCCAAGCACAAAAGAATCCAAACGCTTTTAAGATAGTCCCTCTTTCCACCTATGATGTAAGAGGAGTATTTGATCTCAACCGGTCAATGGCAAGTCTGCACATGTAATCTTTCTCAACTATGGCAAGTTACTTTGCTAAAAAAGAAATCTTTTGAATGGATCAATCATTCTTTCGCCCATATCGGTATAAATTCTCATGATTGGTCACATACACCAGACTTGTTTTTGGAAGAAGAAAATATATTCTTCCATAGAGACTTCTCATTTCTTGAAAGAATAGTTAATTGTCATTCTCCAAGAACCATCGTATACAAAAAAAATTTCACACTTTAAATTATCATATATTATTTGTATCAGCTCAAGAAATGATCATCGAAAAAGGTTGGGAAAATACAGTAAAAGGTTAGACAAATATTAGTAATTTGACAAATATGCTATCCGGTTTACATGTATGTATTTTACTAACCTTTTGGCACTTAATCAAAATGGGCAAGAAAAATAAAGCTCAATTTGTGAGGATGTAACAGAGCTAAAAGTGGAAGATAAACAGGTTGCAAGTAGTATAATGATATTTCTTTCCTTTTATTGTCTGACTTTAAGATGTAATCATTTACTAGTTCCTTATTTATGTAAAGTGCAAAGTCTATACTGACCTTGTAAAGGAATTAATAGATTCTTACCTCCCAAGAGGTAAGACACATTCGACCCATTCGACTGGGAAAAATTGACGGCTCATATTAACTTGGACCATCTTAAATTTGCTCATCACGAAATGGGGCAACAAGATGTAGTTCTACTGAACCTTCAAGCATGACACTATGTAACTGACCTGGCACTAGCAAACAATTTCATGCATCAGCTGGTAACGCCGCCCATCTCCCCATCTGGATTTTCCACGACGAATTCTGAATCCATTCTCCCAAGCGTATAGGTTATACTGTCCGTACACTTCTTGGCATGAATCAAACGACATGCCATCTAAAGGAGCAAAAGTGTCAGGTGTGTGCTTTCCTTCAGACTTTAGGAGACATCTTTCAATCGAGCTCAGTTTGCTCGGGGTTGCTCTGGCTAAGTCCATTATGAATCTGGTACCTAGACCAAGAAAACTGCGGTGAGTTTTTGTCGAAATATTCTTCCAAAATCGTTGACGCCAGTGGGGAAATAATTGCATTTATAATATGTAGTGTCTACGCGGCGACAAGTTGGATCATATTCTGTGTCGTGCGCTGTTTTTTCAGGAACATGAAACAAGATTCATCTGAATAAGAGTTACAGATGCTGACCTGCGTACCAACCTCCCGTTGCCTGATACAGCCTAGTGTTCACATCTCCACGGCCGCCGTTGTGTGCATCACCGCCAGGGATGCCGTGCGGGAAGAGATCGGACACGCCACCATCTACCACTTCAGATCTGAAAAGGGGTTGGGGGAGGGTGCATGGGATATGAACAGATGAACAAGGAGTGGTACAAATAGAGGTGCTTCACCGCTAGAATCAATGGAGTATATGTACACTAACCAGGGGATTGCTTCAGTTTCCAGATCAGGGACGATTGATCCCAGAATTTCTAGACCATGAACAGCCACAGGTCCCTCTATTACTTCGATCGGAGAGGCATGTCCATGGTTGGAATCAATGCGTCCCAGCAGTCCAGCACTATGCCATGATGCCATCTCGGCCGATCTGCGTGGATTCCATTGGCACCCACGACGGGTGGTATGTTTCTCTGCAGAGGGGTTGAAGACGAACGCAGGCTTGGGGGTGAGGTCTTGTCGTTTGTTTGAAACACGGGCCGACATGTCTATCATCTCTTTCGATGGGATGCAACCATGTCAATATCCATGTGGACTGGCTGGTGACAGAGGCTATGGATTCTGCCTATGATAAACAGTAGCGGCCCAGATGCGTTTCACATAATTTCAGTCTACTGCACTTACTATTCACCTAGCCTGCAAATCCAAACCGTGGTGCAGAGACCCGCACATATCCCAATGAGCTGCGTACTGCTTGGATGGTCATGATAACCGGGTGTCTAGGCACCCGGGACCTAAAAATCCTAACTCGTTTGTTTACCACAACCGACTTGCTGAAGCAGAGAAGAAACCGAGGTTGGAACAAGGTTTTGGTTACCGATCGAAATTTCAAGATTTTCCATGGTTACCGCGTATTTCTGTGCCCCTCGGTAAATGGCCATACCCAGCAAAAAATACCAGTTTTTTGAAATTTTTGAATTTAAACACTCAATTTACAGTAAAGTACCTAGGATCTAATTAATGCCATGAGATTTGGTTCTGGCATGTTGATAGCAACCTAGTTTCTGTTTTGAGAGGTCTCTGGTTCGAATATTCCTTCATTCACTTGTTTGAATTCAAAATTCAACTATAAAATTCGCTCGAAATATTCTTAGTATTTCTCGGTAACCGTGGTAACCACATTTACCCGTCCCCCTCGGTAAAATTGCCTCATTCGGTAACCAAAAGCTTGGGTTGGAACAGTACGTACCTGCGCGCGTCCGGCACGCCGCCGGCGGGGGAGTATCTGTTCTGCTTACCCGACAGGGCGGTGGCGCCTGCATGCGGAAACGCCCCACGGCCACCACGCATACTGTATTGTACTGCACCGCGCCGTTGCAACTAGTTGTTGCCGTCTCCGTCGTGAACATGCCAGTGCCGCGTCCTACAGAGCTGTCGATCACCAACAAGGCAACAACTTCACCTCCGTGCCCAGCTCGTGCTAATACAACGTCGTATTCGGCTCGTGGCGAAGACGCATAGCAACTGTTTGATGACACGTGGTTCGTATGGAGAGTATGCGCTTTAGTTCGGGCAAAATGAACTTGTGGTAAGGTGTGTGTTTTTAACCGGACGAAAATTTCGGTTTGAGAAAGGCCTGGTGTCCATTGTTCATTGTTTTTTTATATAGCTTACCACCCATGCCAAGTGGTAAAGGCCTGATGTCTTGCCGCTTAGCGACACAGGTTTGTGTGCCGGCCGGCACAGGTTCAAGCCTCGCCTCTACCAATTAAATCTGAGCATAGTTCTTTCTATGCTCAACTCATTTTTGTATGCTCCTATTTATGGACTCTGGTCTCTGGGTACAGCCGATAGGAGATATCATGAGTTATGTCCAATCGATATGAATGACAGTCCAATAGTCTTTTTGGCATCTAATTAATTGTTTGAAGTAATAACATTGGTGAAGCTTGAGGCGTCATGTAATCTATTATCATCTGATTTTTTCTGGCCTCACCCTATAACTGGTTTGTACATGATCTGCTGTGAGATGTTTGGATCTTAAAACTTTGAATTAATATAAGGTTGTGTGCATCAATCGATTCGAAGGCCGGGGTTCTATTTTCTTCTTCTTCTAAACATCAAAGAGACATTCCTCAAAGTATATTCAATGGACAAAGCCCACCAACCATTTGCGTTCCTCAAAGACCTCCAACCAAACCATGTGGTGGTCCTTCTTCCAACTCCCTCGCAAAATAATTTAGCCCTCAAAGAATCCACATTCTCAAAGCAGGCTCTCGCCCTGCTCTATGTATAAAGCACCGAACCGAATACGTAGTACACGGCCAAACGATACAAAGTGGTGAGGTACATGTCTTACAAAGCAGATCCTAGGATACTCGGACAATGTAGAACGTAGGCGATTACACTAGCAACAGAGAAAACAAGACGATCTGAGTACAACGTGACGCTACACCCTAGGACACCTAACCTCCTTGACAACGCCGTCAAGAGGGAACACGGTGCAAAGCATCATCGCTGCCTAGCCACATTGGACTAGGGTCTTCACCCAGAACTCTAATGCAGACAGTAGATCCACAACGACGTCTTCAAGAATATAGTAGTGGCCACGAGCGTCGCTGTCGCCGGTGCAAATGCGCAGATCTTTCGCTCGGCACCTCACCCGTGTCACCATGATGCCCTTAGGGCAAGCACGACATGCTCAGACCCCCCGAGATCTAGATCTGGGCGACGCCAACAGAGAACGCGCCCGAGCCACCAATCTCTACCCCTCTCGTCGCCCACACGACCAAGATGGAAGACACCACCGCCGTCATGAGGCCCTTTGGCGAGCCAACCATGCGGACCGCCATCTGGACCTGCCGCCTGGCATCCACGTCCGAGACACACCCACCACCAACAACATGAAGTACCAACCACAATAGGAAAAGTAAAAGGGCGCTCGTTTCAATGCTAGCCCGGCATCAGGCACGGTGTCTGGGACGGCACCACCACTGTAGGGGGCCCATCCCCGTGTCTCTAGTCAACCCTGGTGAACCGATGGTGACAACTCCGTGACTCCCGACGGCCGTCGCCGAGCACTCTGACATGACACCATGTCTGTGGCCCTTGACGTCGCGCTGCCCGACATTGGAGTGATGCCTCGACCACCACAATCACCTACCGCACAAGCGGATAGAGGAACCCCACCACCCGTGGGCACCACCCCGATCAAACCTAATTATGTCACCTACTCAGAGCCTCAACACCGACTCCCCTCGGGCCCCGAACAGATCCACTCGAGCGACAGTCTCCAGTCCAGCTCAGAGACTTGAGCCGCAGGTTCCCTTATTTCTTTTCTTTCCCATTAATCGAAAGCCCACCGGGGACCCGCCCCTGCAAGGTGCACGAGCGGGGAGAGGCCGTCAGTATCGGAGCTAAAGCGACCATAGCGCGTGCAGAGTGGGCCAATCAGCGGCGGCGGCGGCCGAAGAGTTGGTGACCGACGTAGCGTCGGGTGCGCTCCAGAAGCAACATGTGTGGGTGGGTTGGTGGGGGATGAGAGAGGAAAAGGGGGGAAGAGAGAGAGGGGGCAGTGGGAGGTGGGTGGGTGCCAAGTGGGTCAAGCCCGGATCTGGGTGGACGCGGAGTCTGTTTGGGTCCGCTTTGGATGAAAATCCGGCACAAATTAGATCTAAAAATGGGGTGAGACGGACACAAAACGGACAAAATTATGGGACGCGGGTGCGCGAGTCTAGAAATATGTCCGTCTGCTCCGATTTGGGGTTATCCGTTGAAGTTGGCACGATTTTCCCTATTTAGTGCGCTTAAGCAACCTTTAATGTACGTTCTACAAACCGGTGCACAATATCCTCTCCGCTTGGGCAGGCACATTTCCTTTTCTTTCTCTTTTTTGTCAAAACAAGAGAAAAGGGTGCGCCGTGAGAGCATCTACAGCGGAACTTTGCAAAACCGGTCTCTCAAATGTCCACGGACGCGCACATAATACGTACTACCCTAACTACTCTTCATCGTCGGAGATGTCCACGACAATGTTGCCGGGCGCCGGCTGGACGGGCGGGTAGGAGGGCTCCGGCTCATCCCCCAACTACTCGGCCTCATCCATGTAGGCGAGCATCTCCACCCGCTCTATGGCCTGCCGCGCCTCCATCTTCTATCGGCGACGACGTCTGGCCTCTGCAGCCGACTCCGACCGGAGAAAGTCGAGGATGGCCTGCTGCTCCGTCTGCAGACCCGTGTCGCCAGCGTCCCCCACATCCTCCTCCTCCGGCTCATCCTCCTCCTCAACCTCCTCCTCCTCGTCCACCTCCTCCTCCTCCAACTCCTCCTACGGATCCACTGCATCCGGAGGTAGCCCCGCGGCGATCCGGGCTTCACGCCTAGCCCATGATCTACTCAAGGAGCTCGAGCCAGCGCTCCGGCGTCAGAAATGGCTCGCTCCTCACCGGGCCGCGTGGGGGCATGGCTACTGGGAGGACGGGTGAAGTGACAAGTGGCTGTGGCGGCGGATAGGCGCAGGAAAGTGTGGATGGATGGTAGCGTTTTGGTGCCGCCGGTAGACTTAAATAGCCGGGCTAGGCACTACGCGGCCCGACGGAGCTGCGCCACGCGGCACCACCGGTCCGACGGAGGAGACGAGCTTCAGACCGCCGGGTTTCAGGGCTTTTCCGACTGGGATCCCTTCGTCGGTTCTACATGACGGGCGTGCCCAGGCGCCCCCATATCCGCCCCATATTTGTGCTACATATGAGGGGTGCCCGTCAGCCCGAGCATTTCAGGCGTCCATCTGGATCGAAAAATTATGACCGGTCAGTGACCGAGCGGCCCGCCCAGGCATTTGAGGAGGGTTTGGGGAGCCTGGCTGTAGATCTCTGACAGAATCGAACTTGGCACCTCACTCTTCACAGAGCGCGCTTCGACCACTGGGATAGATTACCACCTCTAACTAAAAACGTTGTTTTCTGGGTTTTATCATTCATCCAGTTCACGAAGCCCCTGGTTTTGGAAGCATCCCAAACCGGGTTTTTTTGCGCTTTTTTGAATAGGTTTTTAGGTTTTCCCTTTTATTTTTTTGTTTTACTTTTCTTTTCCAAATACGTGAACTTTTTGCAATTTTCGTAATTTGGTTTTAAAATTGAAAAACTGTTTTGCAAATTCATGAACTCTTATAAAATTGATTAACTATTTTAAATTTATGAACTTTTTTTAGTATCGATGTATTTTTTCCAAATTAGTAAAAAAATTAAAAAATCGGTAAATTTTTTTATAATCAATGAACTTAAAAAAATGGATGAACATTCTTTTTTTTTTCAAAATAGATGAACATTTTTCCAAAATCAATGATTTTTTTACAAATTAGTGAACTTTTCTTCAAAATAGATGAACCTTTTTCCAAAATCGATGAACTTTTTTTTTCAAATTAGTGAACTTTTCTTCAAAATTGATAAACTTTTTTCATAATCATTAAACTTTTTTTTAAATTCATGAGCCGTTTTTTCAATTCCATGATTCTTTTTCAATTTTGATGAACTTTCTTCAAATTCAGTGAACTTTTTCAAACTTTCTACCATGCCGGTAAACTTTTTTACTGCAAAAATATAATTATTTTTAAATACGATTTCTTTTTCAAATGGTTAACATGGGTACATAATACGTGTATGTTAGTGTTGTATGAAAAGAAGCATTACATGGCTTTGTTTTCGGAATGTGTACAACTAAGTGGTGCAGTAGTTATTGTGCTGAAACTACTACGGTTGAACATGCGGGCTCCAATCTCATCTCTCGCGTATTGATTCCAAGAATTTATTTTCTTTTGGCGTCTGGTTTTTGAGGTGCCTGCTGGGCCGGCCCGCTAGGCTGCGCGCACGAGGGCCAAGAGGGCTAAGCGTTGCTGAAAGCGCCGAGTAGGAGCTCTCGCGAAATCACTAGTCGAGGAGTACTCCTTACAAAGATCATTCTCACTTCTCTAGACTGTGACAAGTGACGTGCTGCATTTGCGTCACTTGTTGCAATCTTTTTCGTATGTCTGTATATTCAAAATATTTATCTCCTAAACCGTGCGTCCAAATCTTGAACTGTTTTTGCTGTTGGATTCCTCGCGTCGAGATTTCAAAACTAGATCACATGTTAGGTTTTGACGAACTTTGTTTTCATGAAAAAAACCAGAAAAAAAAGTGGGCGAAAAAACCAAACCGTGAGCATGATTTTTTTTCCTTTCCGTAAGAGGCACGGCCGTGCCTCTCGCGAAAAGCACAACCGTGCCTCTCGCGAAAAGCACAACCATGCCTCTCGCGGAAGCAAAACCGTGCTTGTCATGGAAGGAAAAAAACATAAAAAACATTATTTTTTCGTTCCCGAGAGGCGCGGCCATGCCTCTCGCGAAAGCACAATCGTGTCTCTCTTGAAAAAAAAACAAAAAACATTTTTTTTTGTTTTTGAGAGGCACGGCCGTGCCTCTCGCAAAAGCGCAACCGTGCCTCTCACGGAAGAAAAGATGTGCCTCTCGCGGAAGAAAAAAAAAAACTGAAAACACGTTTTCTTTTCGTTTTCGAGAGGCACGGCTGTGCCTCTCCCGGAAGCAAAAACGTGCCTCTCGAGGAAGAAAGAAATGTATTTTTTCCGTTTCTGAGAGGCATGGTTGTGCCTCTCATGGAAGCCAAAACGTGCCTCTCGGAGAAGAAAAATGACACATTTTTTGGCCAAATTTTTTTGTTTTATTTGGTCCAAAAGCTAAGGAAGGCAGATGGAAAACAAAAAATTGAAAAAAAGCCAAAAACGCCTACGGAAAAATAAAAAAAATTCGAAAGAAGCGTCTGAGCACGATACGTGCCGGCGGCTTAGAGCGTGCCACATCCGTAAGTGATCGGTGCGAGGCTCCCGAAGGAGCGCTCGTCAACTAGTTGCTCTCGAGCTTTCCACGGGCGGAGCTGTGGCCACAAAAAATGTTTATAGGATGCACGGCCCATTTTCGTGGCCCAGGTTAGATGTTGGATGTAGCCAGGATCAGCGCATCCACTCAAACAAAAAAGAGGATCAGCGCGTGGCGAGGGAGGAGCAGTGCTTCGTTGACCCATCCCCGTTCGTCAGGTCGCCCCTCATGGTGAGTGCTGCCACTTCCAGGTCTTCTTTCTCTTCCTCCTCTCAACTGCTCCTCCCCATCTCCACTCCACTAGCCCCCTACTACTCGCTGACCCCCTGAGCAACTGCTCGAGTCCCCTCCCAATCTAGTCCCCAAATTTCTCAAATCAAGCAGTCGCAAGTGAGTATAAGTGGATCTGCAGGCTGTAGCTGCAAATTCGTCAAGGGGGAGCAACGATTCGAAAAGCTACTGTAACAGGTACGTATTGTTGTTTCAGATAGCCGGCCAAGAGGATCAAGTCCAAGAGAAAGAGAGGTGAAGACAATGGTTTTGCGCTGCTCAACTGACGCATCTTTTCTGCTTCTTCTGTTATTATTAGACTAGCTCAAACGGCTGCCGAATTACAAGGAAAATACCCACACCTTCAACAGGCCTACTGGTCGTGCCATCCCACGACGCCTAGTTAAGATCGGGCGACTACTTTGCCCGCACGGACCGCAGCAACGATCATGCCATCCCATGACCTGGTAAGGCAAGCAAAACTAGCTAACAGACTAACTGAAAACTACTGACAGAAAACATCTAACTGAAACTTCTGACCCCGTGCGTGTACAAGCACACGCCGACGGTCAGTGTTTATTCAGAGTACTGTAACCTGAAACTTGAGTGTGTGTGTAGTTTATCCAACAAATCACCCTCTAATATGCTACACACTGAATCACCCCTAGCTTGTGTTGTAGCTCAACGTACCGGCTCCTTCCAAGGGATTTTGTGAAAATGTCTGCAACTTGGTCTCCGGTTCTGACATGGACGATATCCACTCGCCCCAGCTCAACACACTCTTTGCTATAGTGATACCTGAGGTCAATGTGTTTACTCCTCTCATGATGCACCGGATTTTTGCTCAGTTCGATTGCAGATCTGTTGTCAACATGCAGCTTGACCTTCTGAACTTTTGTACCCAGCATTTCAGCAAGCAACCTGCTCAGCCACACAGCCTGACTTGCTGCTGTCGCTGCTGCTATGTACTCGGCCTCGCATGAAGATTTTGCAACCACCTTCTACTTCTGGGAGGACCAAGTAATAGCACCTGAACCGGGGAAAAACACAATACCCGTGGTACTTTTCCTGTCATCAAGATCTCCTACGTGGTCACTATCACTGAAACCAATGAGAATAGTTTCCCCTTCTGCTCTGTAGATACACCCAAGATTCAGGGTGCCCTTGATGTACCTCAGAACTTGCTTGATGAAACGGCTTAGAAGCCCCATAACATATGTAATGTCAGGTCGTGTGTTTACCAGGTACCGCAGGCTCCCAATGAGACTTCGACGATATTCAGTTGCATCCACTGCTCCTCCCTGGTTCTTCCTCAACTTCAGGCGATTTTCCAGTGGTGTATGACTGGCATTGCACTGATCCATGCCAGCATCTTCCAGAATCTTCTTAGCATAGCTGGACTGGCAAACACTGATTCCATACTGGTCCTGCTTCACTTCTAAATCCAGATAGTAAATTAGGAGACCAAGATCGCTCATCTGAAACATGTCCTGCATCTGCTGCTTGAACTGCTTGATAACATCTTCAGAGGACCCAAAGATGATTAGATCGTCGACGTACACCCCAACCAGCAAATGATCACTTCCTTTCCCACGCTTGTACAGGGCATGATCCAAACGACACTTCTCAAAACCAAGGGAAACCAGGGTAGTGTCCAGCTTGGTATTCCATGCTTGGGGTGCCTGATGGAGCCCATACAGAGCCTTCCGCAGCTTCAGAACCTTGCTGGGATTGCAGCTGTCGATGAAACCTGCTGGCTGATGCACATAAACTTCTTCCTGCAGTTCCCCATTCAGAAAAGCAGATCGCACATCCATGTGATGCACTGACCACCGCCGTTGCGCCGCCACTGCAAGCAACAGGCTCACTGTTTCCAGACGAGCTACGAGAGCGAACACTTCGTCAAAATCCACCCCTTGCCTCTGTGTGTATCCCTTTGCCACCAGACAAGCTATGTGCTTCACAATATTTCCAGCTGGATCGCGCTTCACCTTGAACACCCACTTTAGTCCGATGGCGCGATGACCGGCAGGCAGGGAGGCAAGAGACCAGGTGCTGTTGGAGCGGATGGAGTCCATCTCTGCCCCCATTGCGTCGCGCCAGGCAGGTTCATCCAGTGCATCCTCGACAGACGCGGGTTCCTCTGCAGCAGAGAGACAAAGGCCGCTGTATTCCAAAGTGCACTCCGGTGCATGGTCGATGACGTACTCCATCGATTTGAAACGGACATGCACCCCCTCGGCGTCGAAGTCCTCGCCGGTGAGTGGAGTCACCCACCCGTCTTCCGGATCATAGGATCTTGCTGGTGAGTACGGACTTGTACCCACTGAGACTGGCGTCCACTCCGCGCTTGACGTGCTCACATCAGACCCGCCCGACATGGGCATCTGTGGTGAGGTCGGCGAGGCCGGCGAGCTTGGTGAAGATGGCGAGCTTGATGCAGTCGGTGATGCAGGCGTGTGTGGTGGCACCGCTGCGCCCGGCGACACAGAGTAGGTCGCCGTCACGGGCACACCTACGTCGGTGTGCATGACCGTGAACTCACGGGCGTGCTCCGAGTCGCCACCGTCCTTGCTCTGGTTCCAGCGCCGGTCTTCCTCAAAACGCACATCCCGTGTGATGAACAAGCGCTTGCCGACCGGGTCGTACACCTGATACCCCTTTGTGCCCGGCTCGTATCCGAGGAAAATACCGGGGCACGATCTGTCTGCCAGCTTAGTCACGCCAGGTCCGACGAGCTTGACATGCGCGATGCAGCCGAAGGCGCGGAAGTAGTCCACCGTCGGCTTTTTCTTGCGCCATGCTTCGTATGGAGTGATGTTGTAGGCTTCTGGTTGCGACCTATTCAGAATATGGACGGCGGTACGCATGACCTCGCCCCAGAACGTGCACGGCACGTCCATGGCCTTCAAGAGGCTACGCGCCATCTCCACTACGGACTGGTTCCGCCGTTCAACCACTCCATTTTGCTGGGGAGAGTAGGGCGTCGTTGTGTTCCTGTTGATTCCCATCTCCTCGCAGTAGGTGGCGAAATCGTTCGACGTGAACTCGCATCCCTGTCCGTGCGGAACGCCCGAAGCTTGGTGTTGCCCTGCGTCTCCGCCAGCGCCTTGATCTTCTTGAAGTACCGAAACGCCTCATCTTTGCTCTTTAGTACCTCAAGCCACATGTATCTACTGAAATCATCAACAATCGACAGGAAGTACTTGTTACCGCTGGCCGTCGCCGGAGTGATTGGGCCGCACAGATCACCATGAACAAGCTCGAGCGCGCCTCAGCGTGGTAAGCCGACACGCGCGGGAAGGGCGTCTGGTGCATCTTGCCAATGGTGCACCCCTCACAGAACTGATCGAGGTGCGCAATCGCTAGCATCCCGCGCACCATGGTCTTCGCCCCGAGTTCGTGCAGCGCGCGGAAATGCAGGTGGCCGAACCTGGCGTGCCACCTCCAGGACACGTCCTGGACTCCGGCGAGCAGGCACACGGGAGTGGCCAAGTTCAGAGCCACGGCGTAAAGCCGGTTGCTCATCCGCCGCACCCGCGCCAGTAGCAGCTTCTGCCTGTCGTACAGACAGAGCTCGCCGTCCTCAATGACAGTCCTGGACCCATTCTCGTCGAGTTGTCCGATGCTGACGATGCTCGTGCGCAGCTGCGGGATGTAGTAGACGTCCGCGAGTGCTCGATGTTCTCCACTGCGGCACGAAAACAACACGGCGCCGTGTCCACAGATCTGCAGTGCAGAGCCATCACCGAAACAAACTGTACCTCGTACTGTCTCATCAAGCTCCGAGATCATGTCGCGGCGCCCTGTCATATGGTTGCTGGCGCCGGTGTCCAGGTACCAGCGGTCGTCGTCCGTCGCCACCGGCATGACTCGCGCCTCGTTGAGGAAGATCTCGGTGCCTGGTTCATGTCTGCTGTCGATCGCGTCCTCCCCGCTCACCACCACACAGGTGGCCAACAGCAAGCCTGGTTGCTCGACGTCGACCTGAGCGATGTTTGCCTGTTGGTCCGGTTGCTCGCGCTGGTCCCTTTCCTTCTTGCGACATTCCTTGGCCCAGTGCCCTGGGATGCCGCAGTAGCGGTAGTTGCCCTTTCGCTTGGGCGTCGCCAGACCGCCGTTGCCGCAGCCGCCCGCTCTGGGCACAGCCGCCCCCGCCTTGGAGGTTCTTCGGCTTGCCGTTTCCGCGCCCCCGCCCCGCTCCAGAGCCTGAGGACGCGCCGCCCTGGTCCAGCAACTTCTCGTGTGCCCGCCACTGGTCAATGGTGTATAGCAGCTGCGTGCCGGGCGCTGGGGTCTCCTCGTGCTCTCACTCCTCGACGACAAGGAGCCGGCCGCAGAGTTCCTCGAGGGAGAGCTGCCTGGTGTCGACGAGTGACTCGATCGCCACGGCCATCTCGTGGTATGGGCGTGGCACGGTGCGGAGCACCTTGAGGACAGCTTTGTGCTCATCCACGGGGTCGCCGAGCGCGTGCAGCTCGTCGATGATCGTCTTGAGTCGCATGACATATGACTCGATCCCCTCGCCGTCCTTGTACCGTAGTGCCTCCTACTCCGAGCGGCGAGTCTGCGCCTTGGCCTCGCGCACGCTTTCGACGCCGACGCGCATGGTCTTCAGGGTGTCCCACGCCTCCTTGGCTGTGGCCTTGGCGCCCAGGATTCGCATGAGCTCCGGCGGCACCCCCTTTAGGAGGGCGATCATGGCGCGCCGGTCGTCGTGATCTGTGCCTTGCCCCGTCTCCACCACGCGCCAGAGTTCGTCCGCCTGCAACTGCAGTTTAGTGATCATAGCCCAATCGGAGTAGTTTGTGCACGTGAGCATCATCGGGGGCCCGCCGCCGCCGCTGTTGTGCACGACGCGCACCCCTAATCCCTCCTCAGTGGAGAGATGCGCCAATGATTTCTCCAGTGCCACGACCTCCGCCGCGGCCTTCTCCTCCTCGATCTCCTTCTTTGACTTCTCGTCGCCGCTGCCGGCCATCTCTCCGACGGATCAGACACCGCCGGCGCCCAGGATGGATCGAACACCACCGAGGCTCTGATACCACTTGTTGTTTCAGATAGCCGTCCAAGAGAAAGAGAGGTGGAAGACAATGGTTTTGCGCTGCTCAACTGATGCAACTTTTCTGCTTCTTCTGTTATTATCAGACTAGCTCAAACGGCTGACGAATTACAAGAAAAATACCCACACCTTCAGCAGGCCTACTGGTCGTGCCATCCCACGACGCCTAGCTAAGATCGGGCGACTACTTTGCCCGCACGGACCGCAACGATCATGCCATCCCATGACCTGGTAAGGCGAGCAAAACTAGCTAACAGACTAACTGAAAACTATTGACAGAAAACATCTAACTGAAACTTCTGAACCCGTATGTGTACAAGCACACGCTGACGGTCAGTGTTTATTCAGAGTACTGTAACCTGAAACTTGAGTGTGTGTCTGTATGCAGATTATCCAACACGTATGTCATATGTGGATTGAAGTTTTTTGCAATTCTTGTCAGCCATAATCTTGCATGGACAAGTCTACTAGTTAGATTAGCGTGTGTGCGCCATGCATGTAGATTGGTTAGTTACCAGTGTAGTGCGTGCATGCATCAGATGGATAACCTAGTTATGTGTAGCTGCATGCATGTAGGGGCTGTTGAGAGCAGCGAGTCCTACGCCTGAAATCGTTGTGAGGGGCGGCCAGGCTGAGCGGATGGATAGTGCGCCAGATCGGGAAGGTGGGGAGCGATGTGTATGCATCGGCCAAGTATAAAATCCCCAGGTGAGCTTGTTACGGTAGCGCGTGTGTGCGCGTCCAGGGTTGTAGCCCGACGTGGTATGTGCCATGGTTTGAGCTGAAAAAAAGGGTCGTGCGTGCCGCCGAGGCACGGTTCGTGCGTCGTGGAGTTCGTCGCTGGAAAACTTCATTGTTTGCTCCTCTTCTTCCTCCTACCTCCGTCCGAGCGTGAGCGCAAAGAGAGAAAGAGGTTCGTCCGGCGTTGGTGTCGCCGGAGGCTATTCGGCGTTCGTCGCCGGACCGGGTTTGTCGCAATTCTATCTTGACATGTATAAATTGCAGACCACCTTTAATTCTTTATTTAGCTTGCGTTCGACTGACACTGCGAAACAAGCGAGCTGGCTCTAAGCTGCTGCTAGCGAAGAAAAAACCAGGTTCCACGACCGGATCCCCCCATCTGCTCCTACCGTGCTTTCCATCTCTCTCATATGCCGCCGGCTCCTGTTAGCTTGCGCCGGTTTGTAGCTTTTCCAGTGCAGTAACATTTGGGCTTACTCCGATTAATCCTTCTTTTCAGAGCCGTAGATTGACGACGCAAATTTAGCTGTTCGCTGTCAGTTCATTGCACGACCTGACCTCCACGCAGAATTGACAGGGCGAGCATAGAGCCCATGGAGGGTGCTCTGGTGTGTAGAAGGACAAGATGTGGGCTGTGCAATCGCGATGTATTGATCGGTTCACCAGGCACGTATATATAAGTACAGAGGTGGGCCACAACCTCAACTATACAGAGGAAACAGGAGGTGAGCCCTACACACAAATATACACGTGCACAATATACTCAACACCCCCCGCAGTCGAAGCGGCGGCAGTGACGCAAAGACTGGAACAAAACTCCTCGAAGGTAGAAGTCGGCAGTCCCTTCGTCATCACATCGGCGAACTATTGTGCGGTCGGCACGTGGAGAACCCGAATGCGTCAAAAAAAATCAAAACACCAACCACTACAGTTAGATTTATTATATTTGTTGCTAAAATATCGGTATTAAGCCACTTGCTCGCGCACAAAATGAATGTCCAGCTCAATGTGTTTAGTCCGACGATGATGAACGGGGTTGGCGGAGAGGTACACCGCAAAGACGTTGTCACAGTAGACAACCGTAGCCTGGGAGACGTCGTGATGCAGCTCCTGAAGTAACTGTTGTAGCCAGGTGCACTCAGCAACAGCGTTGGCCACAGCTCGGTACTCAGCTTCCGCGCTGGAGCGCGAAACCGTGGGTTGTCGCTTGGACGACCACGAGACGAGTGAAGGACCGAGGTAGACGCAGTAGTCAGAGGTGGACCGACGAGTATCTGGGCAGCCAGCCTAGTCCGCATCGGAGTAGGCCATCATCTCCAGAGAAGTGGACGCCGTGAGTGTCAGCCCGAGGGTCATCGTGCCGCGGATGTAACGAAGGATCCACTTCACGAGAGTCCAATGGGAGTCGCGAGGGGCGTGCATGTGGAGACACACCAGCTGAACAGCATACTGAAGATCCGGTCTGGTGAGAGTCAAATACTGAAGAGCACCGACGATAGACCGGTAGAAAGGGGCATCCGGCGCTGGCGAGCCCTCAAGAGCAGAAACCTTTGCCTTCGTGTCAACAGGAGTAGCAACAGGGTGACAGTTGAGCATGCTAGCACGCTCAAGAAGCTCGTGCGCATACTTCTGCTGATGAAGAAAGAAACCGTCCGGGCGCCGAACGACCTAATGCCAAGGAAATAATGCAGAGCACCCAAGTCCTTGATGGCAAACTCGTCAGGCAGCCGGAGAGTAATATGCTGAAGAAGAGCTGCGGAGGAGGCCGTCAGGATGATGTCATCGACGTAAAGGAGCAAGTATGCAGTCGTGTCACCGTGGCGATAGACAAACAGTTAGGCGTCCGAGCGAGTGACGCTGAAGCCCAGTGTCTGAAGAAACCCGGTGATCCGCTGGTACCAGGCATGGGGTGCCTACTTGAGCCCGTAGAGAGAGCGGGACAGCAGACACACATGGCCAGGAAGTGAGGCGTCGACGAAACCGGTGGGTTGCTCACAATACACCTGCTCCTCAAGATGCCCATGAAGAAAGGTGTTGGAGACATCCATCTGATGAACAGGCCAGCCTCGGGACACTGCGAGCTGGAGGATGGTGCGGATCGTGCCCGGTTTCACAACCGGGGAAAACGTCTCAGTGAAGTCCACTCCAGCGCGCTGGCGGAAACCACGAACCACCCAGTGAGCCTTGTAGCGCTCAAGAGTACCATCCGAGCGGGTCTTATGGCGAAAGACCCACTTGCCGGTGATGACGTTGGCGCGAGGACGCCTGGGAACCAGTGTCCAGGTACGGTTCCGCTGAAGAGCATCGAACTCTTCCTGCATCGCCGCAAGCCAGTGTTGGGTTTCGTAGTAATTTCAAAAATTTTCCTACGCACACGCAAGATCATGTGATGCATAGCAACGAGGGGAGAGTGTTGTCTACGTACCCAACGCAGACCGACTGCGGAAGCGATGACACGACGTAGAGGAAGTAGTCATATGTCTTCACGATCCAACCGATCAAGCACCGAAACTACGGCACCTCCGAGTTCGAGCACACGTTCAGCTCGATGACGATCCCCGGACTCCGATCCAGCAAAGTGTCGGGGAAGAGTTCCGTCAGCACGACGGCGTGGTGACGATCTTGATGAACTACAGTAGCAGGGCTTCGCCTAAACTCCGCTACAGTATTATCGAGGAATATGGTGGCAGGGGGCACCGCACACGGCTAAGGAATCAATCACGTGGATCAACTTGTGTCAACTTGTGTATATGGGGTGCCCCCTGCCCCTGTATATAAAGGATGGAGGAGGAGGAGGCCGGCCAAGGCAAAGGTGCGGCCAGGATAGGGAGTCCTACTAGGACTCCAAGTCCTAGTAGGAGTCCACCAAGAGGGGAGGAAGGGAGAAGGAATAGGAGGAGAAGGAGAGGTGGCCGGCCCCTTTTTTCCT